>NW_015091912.1:129637-130069 GCF_001431845.1 Calidris pugnax | reverse complement strand
AATAATAATAATAATAATAATAATAATAATAAATAAATAAAATTCATCGTTAAGTTTTGGATCCTTTTTTTTTGTTTTGTTTTGTTTTGTTTGATTGTTTGAAGTGGTGCAGATGGGACTGTTACTGGGTTTTCTTCCCCGTGCCATTCTTGTCAGCAGAGTTTGTTGAGGTTACCAAATTGACCGGCCCGTCCGAGTGCATGGAATCCTTGCGGGGGGGCATCCGCTCGTTAATACGATCCAGCCCCCGGGCTTCTTCGAAGCTACGGATTTTGTGCTGGGGTGAAAATCCACGAATGGCTACAGGAAACAACAAAAAAAAGAAAAGAAAAGAAGAAAAAAAAAAAAGAAACAAAACAAAACAAACAAAAAGAATTAATTTAAGCGGCGGAACGGCGGATTAGGAGCACACGGCAGACACCGACAGGACAG
>NW_015091912.1:111716-120163 GCF_001431845.1 Calidris pugnax | reverse complement strand
TAATTACAAAATGGTCACCTTTCTTACAAGAACGGATGCAGACTGGATTATGAACGTGCCTCCAAGGTGAAGTTGGTTTCTCCCCTTGCCCCCGCCCCACCCCAATAATAATAATAATAATAATAATAATAATAATAAATAAATAAAATTCATCGTTAAGTTTTGGATCCTTTTTTTTTGTTTTGTTTTGTTTTGTTTGATTGTTTGAAGTGGTGCAGATGGGACTGTTACTGGGTTTTCTTCCCCGTGCCATTCTTGTCAGCAGAGTTTGTTGAGGTTACCAAATTGACCGGCCCGTCCGAGTGCATGGAATCCTTGCGGGGGGGCATCCGCTCGTTAATACGATCCAGCCCCCGGGCTTCTTCGAAGCTACGGATTTTGTGCTGGGGTGAAAATCCACGAATGGCTACAGGAAACAACAAAAAAAAGAAAAGAAAAGAAGAAAAAAAAAAAAGAAACAAAACAAAACAAACAAAAAGAATTAATTTAAGCGGCGGAACGGCGGATTAGGAGCACACGGCAGACACGTACAGGACAGAGGGAAGGCAACAGAAAGCACGTGTCTGGCTACAAGAATCCATGGGGGGGGTCCAAAGGGGGTTTTTTTGGGGCATCACCAGAGCACGTGGGTACCAGGAGTTGGGAATCAACACAATGATATGGGAATAAAGTTGGGGTTGAGCCTGGTTGAGCCAGGAATCAACACGACGATATGGGCTATGAGGTTGGGAGGCACCTCTGGAGATCACCCAGTCCAGGGCCACCCAGAGCAGGTCCCACAGGAACGTGTCCAAGTGGAGGTTTGAATGTCTCCAGAGAAGGAGACCCCACCACCTCTCTGAGCAGCCTCTGCCAGGGCTCTGCCACCCTCACAGCAAAGAAGTTCCTCCTCATCTTTAGGTGGAACTTCTTATGCTCAAGTTTGTGCCCGTTCCCTCTTGTCCTGTCCCTGGGCACCACTGAAAAAAGACCAGCCCCATCCTCCTGACACCCACCCTTTCAGTATTTTGAGGTGTTGATCAGATCCCCCCTCAGCCTTCTCTTCTCCACACTCAAAAGCCCCAAGTCCCTCAAAGTTTCCTCAGCAGAGAGATGCTCCAGTCCCTTGATCATCTCTGGGGCCTCTGCTGTCCCCTCTCCAGCAGTTCCCTGTCCTTGTGGAACTGGGGAGCCCAGAACTGGTCCCAGTGCTCCAGCTGGGGCCTCCCCAGGGCAGAGCAGAGGGGCAGGAATCACCTCTATTTTTGAGCTGTGCTAAGTCACAACAGCAAATTCTAAAATCCAGAGCAGCAACTTGCTCTGTTCCCTCGTGGTTTCTCTTTTCATAGAGTTTAGCAGCAGGAACTTGAAGACCAGACAAGTGCTCAATGTCCCCAAACAGTGAAAATCTCAGGAAACTTTCAAAGCTGAAAAAACACCGTACTTTTTTTTTTTTTAAAAAAAAAAAAAAAAAGGAAAACCAAAACAACACAAAGACACCACCACAAGGGTTTAACTCCAACACAAACCACACACGGCAACACCAGGAGAAGGAAAAGGGCTATTCCTCGGATCACAAACGCCAACGCTTCTTGCATGACCAGGAGGGACACGGGACAGTCCCACCAAGGGCAGGAACATCTCAATTTCATCACTACCAGGGCACATCATCCTGGAGGTGATGATACGGACCGAATGTTTAACTTCTTTTGTCTTCCAAATAATTTAAGAATAATAAAAAAAACCACTTTTGTGCCAAAGCTTTTTTTATGGCTCGTTTCCAAACGAACTTCCCTTGATAAATCAGAGTTCTCTACACGGCCCCATTCAGGAGAAAAACCTCCCTGGGACAATAACCTTGTGAAATCTTTCATTTCTACACCAGAAAAAATGGCTTTTCCACACCAGGACCATCTTGGCCCATCCGTGGGGAAGGCGAGGATGACATCAGAGAGGCAAAATCGGCTATTTTCTAGATGATTTTGACCGAAATCTGCTATTTTCTAGATGATTTTGACCGAAATCGGCTATTTTCTAGATGATTTTGACCGAAAGCACTGGCAGCCTTCACCGAATCCAGTTCCCCGGGGGATAAACTCAGCCCTGAAGCATCCGAGATCAAACCACAAGACCCCAACACCCCAAAGGTCTTGAGACAGCAGAGCACAAAGCGCTCCGGAGAGAGGGAACAAACTGCTGGCACTAAGAAATAACCTCGTTAAAGGCTAAAATAAGGCAGGAACCAGCCCGCTTAAGTGTATTTTTTGGCTTCCCAGCAGGGGCCCCCCGTCCTCCCCCACTTCTGGTGATGCAAGAGTAAAAAGCTTCCATGAGGCTGAGAAAGCTCTTTAAAATTAGCACACGCAAAAAACACACAGAGAGAGATGATTTGGAGTCTCTCGCCGGATTCTAGCCATACCTTCCCGTGCCTCTACTGCTTCTACTGTGGCTGCAATACAGAAGAACAGTGGCATGCAAAAAAAAAAATAAAATAAATGAAGACAGGAAAAAAAATAAAAAAAAAAAAACAAACAACAAAACAAAACAACAACAAAAAAAAAAAAAACACAAAGAGTGACAGTGAGTGATCTCACATCATCGCTGCGAAAGAGCCCCAACAGCCTCCCAGCCCCGGGGAGGGGGAGTAAATCAAAGAGGGGTGGTTGAGGAAAAAATAAAAAATAACAAAGGGTGAGAGGAGTTGGAGAGGAAGGTTTGAAAAAGGGGATTCCCCTCGGGTTTAGAGGCTGCTGAGCGTCGACACGGGGGAGTCTCCTTTCAGAGAGAGAAATCTGATGGAGAGAAACAGAAAAGGGGAGAAAAGGGCTTTCTGCTCCAGGGCTCGGACACGCCGACGGTCCACGGCAAGGACAGAAAAAGTCTTGGAGAAAGCCATGGGTCCCCCATCTGTATTTACAGCCCCCCCCCCAAAAGATCCCAGTTTGGTGACTTTAGGATGCCCTGGCCACCTCGGGAAGGTAAATTATGTGGAATTCACCCCAGAGCGAAGCCCCACCCACCAAAGCCACGTAAGGGAAGTGACCCCCAGGGATGTGATGACTTTTTTGGAGGGGTGGGGAAGCGAGGGGCAGTTTGTGATGACTTTTTTGGAGGGGTGGGGAAGCGAGGGGCAGTTTGTGATGACTTTTTTGGAGGGGTGGGGAAGCGAGGGGCAGTTTGTTCTCCAGGGGAGGGCAGGCAGCAGCAGAGACCAGGCTGCTCCGCTCCCGATGCCTTGAATTATAACAAAAATAAATAAAATAATATACAAGCTGATGCTTCAAATCCAGTTTGGCTTCAGCTCCACCTCCTAAAAGTGTTACCAAGCAACAAGGCACCATCAAGCTGAGCAACGGCCCCTTTCCTCAATCTGCTGCAGCAGCTGCCTGAGTTTTGGTCGTCCCTGCCTCAACATCTGGGAGGAGGCCCTTCCCTTGAGCGGATCCCCCGCTTTTTAGCCTCAAAAACGCCACTTTTTCTTCCTCTTTGGACACAATACAAAGGCCACGTGGTCCTTGAGAGGCCACAGAGGAAGAACGGAGCGTGGCTGAACATCTTTTCGCCAGATTCGGTGATTTTACTCAGCTGATTTTGCTGTGAAAGGTTGGCAAGAGGCTCAGGGAGGGAAGAACCCCCCCCATTCCCGCTACCTACAGCCCTGTCTCTCCTTTTGGGGTGCAGAGACACCCCAAAAAAGGGGGCCAGCCCCCTCCTCTCCCCACTGAGCAGACGGGCAGGAGGCTGCTGCAAGCAGAGGGCACCAAGGGAGGTGGGAAAACGGGAAAGAGGGGAGAGGAGGAGGCAAAAGAGGGGAAAAGGAGCAAGAAAAGGGGAGGAAAAGCCTGGGGAGTGCAGTGGGGGGGTGCTGTGGGCAGTGGGGGGTGGGAAACCTGCAGCCACGGGGGCAGCAGGCAGGGTTGGGTAAGGCAGCAGCAGAGGTCCAGCTTGTTTGTCCTGTCTCTGGGGGATGCAGAGATCTCAGCATCCTTCCTGGGGGGCTGCTTGGGAGCCCCTTAGAGGTTCCCCCCCCAAGAGGGGAAGGTGCAGGGAATCACTCCCCTCCCTGTTTTAGGGGCAAATCTGCAGCACAGAGAGAGCTGGGTGCTGGAGCTGAGCTGTAACATCTCAGGGGGATGCAGAAATCTCAGCACCCTTCCTGGGGGGGCTGCTTGGGAGCCCCTTAGAGGTTCCCCCCCCAAGAGGGGAAGGTGCAAGGGAGCACCCACTCCCTTTTAGGGATGCAGAGATCTCAGCATCCTTCCTGGGGGGCTGCTTGGGAGCCCCTTAGAGGTTCCCCCCCGAGAGGGGAAGGTGCAGGGAATCACTCCCCTCCCTGTTTTAGGGGCAAATCTGCAGCACAGAGAGAGCTGGGGGCTGGAGCCGAGCTGGAACAGCCCAGGGGGATGCAGAAATCTCAGCATCCTTCCTGGGGGGCTGCTTGGGAGCCCCTTAGAGGTTCCCCCCCCAAGAGGGGAAGGGGCAAGGGAGCACCCACTCCCTTTTATAGGGGCAAATCTTCAGCACAGAGAGAGCTGGGGGCTGGAGCCGAGCTGTAACATCCCAGGGGGATGCAGAAATCTCAGCATCCTTCCTGGGGGGCCCTTAGAGGTTCCCCCCCGAAGAGGGGAAGGTGCAGGTAATCACTCCCCTCCCTGTTTTAGGGGCAAATCTTCAGCACAGAGAGAGCTGGGTGCTGAAGCAGAGCTGTACCAGCTGCCTTCCTACTCAGGCTCTGTTCCCCTGCCTGCCACAGAACTGGGGCGAGAGAAACCATTATGGTTGTTATAAAAAAAGAAAAAAAAATAAGAAAAAAAACCCCTTCGTGCTCCTCTGCAGGGAGAGAAATCCATGAGTTTGGATTTGGAGCACTACAGCATCCCCTCCACCCCCAGGAGCGGGCAGCAATATTGACACGTTTCTGACTGGTGAATTATTAAATCAAGGCAAGGCAATCCCAAAAGGAGCCCTTTTCTGAGCCCACAGGAAATTACCCAGCGCCGATAGGAAGGGGAAAAAAGCAAGGCTGGGGAGATGCCAGCATTCAAAGGCTGGCGGCAGGAAAGGATTAAAACACTAGATTATAGGATACCCTCTGGGGACACATGTTACTGTGATAACTCATTCCCTGACCAGGGGCCAACCTCGCTGCCCTGCGAGTTTAAAACACGCTGCTGGCGAGCTGGGTCCTGCTCTTAGCACACCAAGAGAGAGATTTTGGCTGCTGGAGGGAGGGAGGAAAGTATTTGCCAGCAAGGAACAGAAAAAGAAACCTCCAAAAACCAGATCAAAACCAGGAGGCCCGAGAGAAGCCTTAATATGAAACATACAGGCCTGGAAGAAACTCCTTCCTTCAACTAAATCGAAGCTTCTTTAGGGATTCACGATTTTGTAGGGTCAAAAAATCTGAGGGGTTTTGTTTGACGAGGAACAAACAAGCACTGTTACATCCATAGATATCACACAACAGCAGCAGAGAGGTGAAGCAAAGGATGCTTATCATGCAGGGAAATAAATGATAAAAACTGTTGCAGAAACACACAATATAGCAATACACATGCTTTTCGGCGGGGTGCTGCTTGTTGTATATTTATTTTTTTTTCCCCTCTCCTTCCCCTCCTCCAGGGAACGTGGGGACATCTTGGAAGGTTCTCCACATTCCCACCTACATTTTTGCTTCTTCCTATTTATGAATCCTTCCTCCCCGGGGGGGGTTGAACCATCATCTCTCTCATCCCCTGGCACCCTGAGATACGCCTAGGGGACCCCATGGAAAGGTTCAAGGGGCAGGTAGAGAAGTGTGGAGGGGGTGCAGTGTTGTTGGGGGGGGGAGGATTGCTTGTACTCACCAGTCTGTAGGGTCTGCCTCCCCCCTGAGAGCACTCCCAGGGGCAGGGTACCTGTGGGAGTCAGGCCTTTGAGAGTCAGCACGCTCTCGCTCTCCTCCCTGCAAACAGAGGCAACACAAGGAGTCACCAAGAGAGTGACACACTGCTCAGTTGGGTCACAGTCACACAACGGTTTGGGTTGGAAGGGACCTTAAAGACCATCTGATCCCAAACCCTTTCCATGGGCAGGGACACCTCCCACCAGCCCAGGTTGCTCCAAGCCCCCTCCAACCTGCCCTTCAACCCCTCCATTTATGGGGCAGCCACAGCTTCTCGGGCCAACCTGGGCCAGGCTCTCACCACCCTCACACCAAACAAGTTCTTCCCCACATCTCAGCTCCATCTCCCCTCTTTCAGGGTCAAACCCTTCCCCCTCCTCCTGGGGCTCCCCTCCCTCATCCAGAGTCCCTCCCCATCTCTCCTGGAGCCCCTTGAGGGACTGGAAGGGGCTCTGAAGTCTTCATGGAGGAGCTCCCCTCCCTCATCCAGAGTCCCTCCCCATCTCTCCTGGAGCCCCTTGAGGGACTGGAAGGGGCTCTGAAGTCTTCATGGAGGAGCTCCCCTCCCTCATCCAGAGTCCCTCCCCATCTCTCCTGGAGCCCCTTGAGGGACTGGAAGGGGCTCTGAAGTCTTCATGGAGGAGCTCCCCTCCCTCATCCAGAGTCCCTCCCCAACTTTCCTGGAGCCCCTTGAGGGACTGGAAGGGGCTCTGAGGTCTCCCCGGAGCCTTCTCTTCTCCAGGCTGAACACCCCCAACTCTCTCAGCCCGTCCTCCCAGCAGAGGGGCTCCAGCCCTTCCAGCATCTCTGTGGCCTCCTCTGGACTTCTTCCAACAGCTCCATGTCCTTCTGATGTTGGTGGCCCCAGAGCTGGAGGCAGCACTTGGTGGGGAGGGTCTCCCCAGAGCAGAGCAGAGGGGCAGAATCCCCCCCTGGCCCTCCTGGCCACGCTGCTGGGGATGCAGCCCAAGGTGCTGGGGGGGGGCTTTCTGGGCTGTGACCCCACATTTCTGGGGCGTGTGGAGCTTCTCATCCACCAACACCCCCCAGGTCCTTCTCCTCGGGGCTGCTCTCCAGCCATTTTCTCCACCCAGCCTGGATTTGTGCTGGGGATTGCCCTGACCCCCATCCACGCAAGTGAGGAATGCCACAAAAAGAGGAATTTGCCCCGTGCTGACCCGCAGGCAGCGCGTGGGCACCGGGCACAACCTGCCTCATAAATACAGGACCTCTGCTTGCTCAGCCACGGCACAGCAAAGGCATCCCCAAAGGGCTAAATACACCAAATCAGCAGGATTTCTGCTGGCAGAGGTGCTGGTGGCTTGAGAGAGAGCTTTCTGATGGACTCAGAGGCCTAGAAACACCAAAACCACCACCTTGAGCCTTTGCCTTCTGCTCCAAAGCCCAGAATCTCCTAAAATTGTTCCCCAGCAGGGCTCTGCCTGCCTGGCACACTCTGACAACGTCCCCCGTTGACCCAGACCCCAAATAAAAATCAGACTCCAAATAAAAATCAGACTCCAAGGAAAAAAATCAGACCCCACGTGGAAATAAAAAATCAGACCCCACGTGGAAATAAAATATCAGACCCCACGTGGAAATAAAATATCAGACCCCACGTGGAAATAAAATATCAGACCCCACGTGGAAATAAAATATCAGACCCCACGTGGAAATAAAATATCAGACCCCACGTGGAAATAAAATATCAGACCCCACGTGGAAATAAAATATCAGACCCCACGTGGAAATAAAATATCAGACCCCACGTGGAAATAAAATATCAGACCCCACGTGGAAATAAAATATCAGACCCCACGTGGAAATAAAATATCAGACCCCACGTGGAAATAAAATATCAGACCCCACGTGGAAATAAAATATCAGACCCCACGTGGAAATAAAATATCAGACCCCACGTGGAAATAAAAAATCAGACCCCAAGGAAAAAATCAGACCCCAAATCAAAAAATCAGACCCCAAATCAAAGCTATTCCTCACCGAAGAACCGAGAAGACACGCGCCATCTTCCCAATGGCTCTAATCTTATTCCTGATGATCTCTTTACGGACTGTTGTCCCACCTTTGGGAGAGAAAAAAAAAAAACAAAACCAAAGGCCAGCATGTTTAAGGCTTCCCGTTTTCCAGGAGGAGGTAATGTCAATATGAAGCACCTGCCTGACTCCAGGAAAAAAGAAATCATGGTTTTACAGCTTCACAGCTACGCTCTCGAGAGAGGATGGCAGTGAGAAGGGCAACACCAACGAGATGACACACGGGACTTAAAGAAAGAAATAAAATAAAAGAAAATAAAGGGCTAAAAAGAAGAGTAGAAACCACCAAAGGAAAACGGAATCGGGTAGGTCTTTTTTTGTTGGAAGGAAGCTCGCCGGGTTTTTGGATGACACTACACAGGATGTAACACAAAATGACTCAGCCACGGAGACACAATTTTTTGCAAGGCAAGAAACACGGAGGGATCTGAGTGGTGATGGAGACGGCTGCGCTCGCCGCGGGGAGGAGTGTCACGCAAGCAGCAGCTTTGGCATCCAACGGGCACAGTGAAGGGCTGGCCAGAGCCTTG
>NW_015091912.1:87449-111706 GCF_001431845.1 Calidris pugnax | reverse complement strand
AACACAAAGAGTGAGATATGTGAAACTCCCCCCTTCCGCTCTACAGGAGAGGAAAAAAAAGCATGGAGGGGAAACTGAAACCAAACGAACAAAAAAAGAAATTCCAAAAATCCAAGGAAAAAGAGGTAACAAATAACATCTCCTCTCAGCTGAGATTCCTCACATGGCCCAACTGACACATTAGGACAGGACAAAGCCAAACCAGAGGGTCTCACATGCACCCATGGCTCAGCCATGCACTAAGTGGCTGCATTCAAGAAGTCAGATAAGAAACGTGCCCCCGTTTCTCGAGGTTCCTGAAGGAACAGCAGAAGGGTTAAAAAACAACACGGCGCTTATGTTAAAACTGAAAAGGGGGAATGAAGAGACTGCCCGACTAGTCAGCTATTCAAATCCACTCCCAGGAATCTGGTGGCACAGGCAGTGAAAATTAAGCTGGTAGCAAAGTCTAGCTGGGTACCTTTCGGATAGCTTGAAATGTAGTGATCTTCAGGGAGAGGAGACACCAAGAAACAAGTAGATGAAGACAGAGATAGAAGAAACAAATTTAATTTTCATGGGAGGGAGAGAAAAAAAAAACAAAAAACAAAACCAAAAAAACAAACAACCAAACAAACCAAAAAACCAAAAAACGAAATGCAATGGGAGAAGCGGGTTAAAGTCTCAACCTTGGACTCGTACCACGAGTTTCTGCTTCTTTGGGGTCTGAGCATCCTCCACCCCACAGGGATGGGGGCAGGCAGCTCCCCGGGCTCCCCCCATGCGTGTTTCACAGCCCCACATCTTCTTCTTGGCCAGCTCCTCGCTCACAAATGAGCCCCCCTCCACCCCGATATAAAACCTGCAGATCAGCTCAGCAACTGTTTTGTCCCTTTCATGCATAGCTTAAAAAATGGGGCCAAAAACTGCATTCTGCTTGGGGTTTTTTTTGGGGGAGGGGGGGGTGTGACATGAGAAGCCGCTTTAGAGTTCACTGCAACAGATGAGAAAATGGGGTAGATATTTTGGGTGTAGAAAACGTTGAATTGGGGGAAAAAAAATAACCACTTAGGAGCAGGAAACCATTCTCCAGAGGAGCTGGCAAGAAGCGTCTGTCGCAGTGAATGTAATTTAATTTCTCTGTGACTGAATAGCAAAAGAAAAGAAAGAAATGTTTTCTACCCAGAAATGCACAAGGGTTGGCCAAAAAGGAACTGGAGACCCTGGTTGGGTCTTTTTTTTTATATAAAGACCTTGGTTATAAACCAAGTGCTGATGGCTCTTGAGTTCCATCTTCCCCACCTTCACCCACCCCCAAAGCACCGTTACCAGCTGGGTCGTAAGAGCATATTTTTTTTTACCTTCCAATGTCTCATCACCATCTGAAATCAACTCATCATCGGAGCATATGTTGAGGATGTTAACGAGCATTTCTGTGACTGCAAGAAGCACAGACAGGAAGATTAGAGGGGGCCACGCTCAGCAGAGCTGGGTCGTAAGAGCATATTTTTTTTTACCTTCCAATGTCTCATCACCATCTGAAATCAACTCATCATCGGAGCATATGTTGAGGATGTTAACGAGCATTTCTGTGACTGTAAGAAGCACAGACAGGAAGATTAGAGGAGGCACGTTAGGCATACGGAGGTATTTGGACAAACCAAGGGATTTCAAGGTCATTTATCCTCTGGAAGTAGAAACCCAAAGAGGTTTTTTAGCTGCCAAACTGCTGGTACCCGGAGCAGACATGTTTTACACCTTCTGCCAAGGAGGTGGATGCAATCCAAGCACATCAGAGCTGAACCAGACGTGGGGAGATGGGGTGCCAATGCTCCCCACACAACAGCCTGGCCTCGCCGAGGGTCCCACCTCCCCACCCCGACCCACACAAGAGGCCACCTGCCTCCAAAAAATGTCAAATTTGGGGGTTATGGGGAAGAAAATTCAACCTTTGGTTCCTCAAAGTCAAGGGCACTTCAGACCCTGAAGTCGTATCGCAAACGTACGACACCGGGTGGAATTTAAAGAGGTAAAAATCCTTTTGCTGAGTATTTGAGGCAAAAATCTTCGTCATATTATTTTAAGCTGCCTCGCCTCCTTCGGGATGAACTAAGCCTTTAAATTGAAGTGAATGCTTCCTTTTTGGTGGGCCACAAGCCAACAGGAAGATTTTAATTTCTCTGTTGCCAACCCAGAGCAAGAGAAACGGTTCCAAATTCCAAGGTGGGGCTGCACCACCCGAGATCAGCTCCACCAGCCATGAAGAAATAGCAAGAAGGGATGGTTTTTATTAGTAAAAGCTCTCTAAAACAGGTATTGACAATTATTTTCACAATAATTTTACCCAGTAATACGCAGATTTCCTTAAACCTGGACAGCTTTCCAGTGCTGTCTGGTATTAATGAGTTACAATGCTCTCCCAACACATTTAATAGCCCATGGGAAAGGTTTCTAACACTCAGGGTACTACAAAATCCAAAAATCTCTTACCCTTTTCCCCTACAAAAGGCAAGGACCATGTGAAGACATCCATGAAGTTCGGAAGCCAGTAGGGATGAGGGGAACAGTTGAACTGCCTGATGTTCATGACGTTGTTTTCGTATTTCAGTACAGCAGCTGGAAGAGAAAAGGGAAAGTGACACACATCCAGAGGCTCCATCAGCTCCTGGAAATTCTACCTGCACTAATTAAAACTTCTTCATCAATGAGAGGTCGGGCTCACGCAGAATCCAACTACCAGCTCTCCAAAACCAGAAGGTTTAAGTGATATATTTCAGTTTATCCATTATGTTTTAGTAAAGAATTATTCATCGTTAATAGCAAAGGTCAATTTAAAGCTGTTCAAATTTATGCAAATCAAATTGAGGAACACGGGGTCAAGCGAGGGGGGGAAGGAAATCCCCACGGTTTAGAGTAAAGTTTTGAGGGTTTAGGGAAGATTTTACAATTTTTGGGGCACGGTGAATTTAAAAGCTTGCCTCTACTGGCAGTTTCTCTTTTATGGCAGCATCCATCAAATGTCATGTGGCTGGAAATGAAAGCATTATTCCAAGCTTTCTAACTTGACAGCTAATTGCCACAGTAACACATTAAGTCTTAGAGTCACCCAGCCACTTCCAGCTCCTATCAGTTTAACACAGAAAGCTCTTTTTCATTTCAGGCATAAGAAGGGAACTAGAGGAGAGGGAGGAGTGGGCAAGGAAAGGAAGATGGAGAGGGATTTCCTCAGCACCCGAGGACAGCAGTGACACCCAAAGAGCCAGCCTTACCCTTGTTGTTATAGACATCTAGGTAATTTGGTGCAGAGAAGATTGTGATTAACGATGGAAAGCCTGTTGTCTGGCTCTTCCTGTACATTCGGTACCTTAAAAACAGGGCAAGTGTTAAATTTGGGCTCACTGAGGAGAAGGTGAAGGCAGAGGGAGGCTGCTGGGCTCCCAGGCACTTACCCAGCATCCTGGGCTTCGTGAGCTCGGATTACAGATAACAAACTATTGTTCTGCAAAAATTCACAAACTGCAGGATAACTGGAAAAGAAAAAAAAACAAACAAGTATTCATTAGCACGGAGCACAGGGCAACACAGAGCACCCAAGGTTTTGGTTTCAGGAAGCAGCAGCCGCTTTGCAGCATCCATTGGGTTTGTGTCCAGCATCCCCAAACAAGGCCAATATGTATTACATCATTCCAAAAATTAATTGCAAAGCATTCTGTTAAACAGCCCCCTGGTGCCAAATCCTCCCTATCAGCTGAGCTACAAGTGGTCTGTCAGCACAAATGCTCCTCTTTTAGACAGGAAAAGCTTATTTCCTAGAGCTCCCAGTACTGCCCAGTGCCTGAAAACCATTCCAAAGGCACTCTGCCAGCTAAAAGAGGCAGCTCTGCTCTCTGATACCACAATTTCAGAGAGCAACGTATCCAAAGAGAGCTCAATATTAGAGAAGAAATAAAAACAAACAAGATTTTTGTGCATTAGAGCCAACTGAAGCCTGTTTCAGAGCCAGGTGCACTGTGAAGTCTCACAGAGCGATCCGAATAGCAATTTACCCCCTGAAATACTTCAGTGAAAGGGGAGACTGAAAGGTTTAAATCCATCAGAGCCCCCCTAAAACCCCAGGTACCTGTAGAAATAGGAGCAGCCTCGAACAGTGTTGTGGGCAAAATGCTCCAGCGTCTTCTCGTTGCCGTAATCCTCGGAGGGATCGGACCAGAGCAGGTCACACATCGGCCCGAAGGCTGGAGGCTCCTTAAACCTGTCTAACTAAAAAAAAAACACACCCAAAATGAGGAGGGTGAGGACCGTGCTGTGAGCCTCAAACTGGAAATCCGTGCCCCAATCAAGCCGGCAATTAACCACGCGATTAATTATAAGCCAGGTGAAAGGACGGTGGAGATGACTTACTTTCCTAATGTCATCTAGACACGTGATTTCTGGGGACAGTCCTCCGTGAACACACAGAAACTGCTGGTTTAAGAGGGCAGCAAGAGGAAGACAGTCAAATGTATCCATACACGCATCGTACACTCGCTCCGAATACTTGATTCGACCTGGAGAGATGGGGAGGAAAAGAGGAGAAATTGAATTAATTTACTCATTTACACAACAAAGGCTGCTCAGGCTAAAAGCAGAGGGGGCTTTTTTTAACTTTTTTTAAAATATTTTCTTTTTTTTTTTAAAGAAGGAGTCATTCATGCATCCAAACCTACATGATAGAAGCATTAAGCCAAGCTTTGATCAAAGTTCTGACTCCTTCAGGAGCCCAACTCCTAAGGTGAGGGATAAATTCTATGTCTACGGCCACCACCTCGCTCTTTGCTCCCACTGACGTAGAAAATACTTGTTGGACATGAAGATAAAAAGGTTTTGCATCAATCTGGACATGGTCAAGAATATTAATCTCCCTTCAGGCTATTTTCTAGAACACCTGCACTGAGATTAATGCAGGAAAGAGGTGAGGAGCTTGTCACGTAATAAAAAACTTGAGATACCACTAAAGCCATCCCAATGCTCACACTGGACCTCACCAGCCTCAGCTACTGGGCAGATTATACACCAGGAAACACATCAGCTGGTTAATTTGGCACAGGAATATTACAAAATTATTTCAAATAGGAATTTTCAGCTGGACAGGAGTGCTTTGAGTCGGGATTTGATGTGACGAAGGATCTTTCAGGGCTACAAGCGACGACAATCTCTGCTGGATGCCTCCACAGAGGTGAAGAGGAAGTTTTCTAATAAATTGAAGAGAGAAACCACAGCCTTGCCGAAAACAGCTCAGCTTTTACAGCAAGCCTCTGAGTGTGTTCAGAAATATCTCTCAGGGCTTCGCGGAGATCGCGGCACGTCAAGCGCGCGTCGTTCCGCATCTGCGGCCCCTTCGCAGGGCAGCAGCACGGCACCAGAGCCAGATCTTCAGGAAAAACAAAAAAAAACATCACTGCTATAAAACACAGCTCTAAAAAATGCCTGGATAGAAAGTTGACCTTCCATCCAGCTTTATTTCAGAGCTATAATAGTTTTTGTTCAGCTGCGTGCTAGGAGATAGAAGTAGAAAAGTGGTGTTTTCTGCTTTTCCGAAGGGGAAAGAAAAAAAAACATCAATTCTGGATGAAATTGAGCCCGGCTCAACGGGAGCTCATCCACCTCCAGCCGATGAGGATGGGAGCCAGTGGGTGTTTTCCAACTCGTTTGGGAGTAAACAGATGTCATTATCTCAGTACCTCTCAGCCTTACCCCGTCCAGAGCTAAAAATTGGACTCGTGCCTTGGCTGTAACATATTTCTTGAGGTCAGGTCCTTGAGCAATACATTCCCCATCATATTCCCTACCCAAGGGTTGTGTGTTGCTGGTCTATATTCCTTTTTATTGCTCAGAGGAATGAGCATCATCCTCAGGAAAAAGGGGTCATTCCCCGACCTTTCCTCATCCTGGCTTTAAAAAATACGTAAAATACTGCACAGAACTATCTTTAACTCAACTAAAATGATCTTAAAGGTAATGATTCTCCCGAGTGCAAACACCCAGGAACAAATCCTTTATTTGCTTCCAATTGTAATCACTGATCCCAGCTGCACAATCTGGAGCTGAAAAGTCATTTGGCAGTAATTATACGTTGCTGGGCCTGAAAGTCAGGGAAAAGGAGGGGAGGGGGCTGTGTGCAACTGGCTCCTCAGCAAGATGTGTTCCCATTTCTTCCTTCTTCCTAACCAAAAAGTCACACCAACATGCACTCAGTACCTCACAGGACTCCTATATTTGCTTATTTTATATTTTTTCTTTAGCAGGAGCTAAAACAGAAGAGCTACGTACACAGGGGGAAACAATATACAGGTTTTTACAGCTCCAGAATTAATCGATACAGCTTGTGGAAGCCCAAAAATTAAACCCCCACACCTAATCACAACACATTAATATATTTCAATCCTTACACTGCTGATACTTACATTCCTGCTTAAAGGTGAAGTATTCTGTGAGGTGCCTGCACTCGTGGTTCCCTCGAAGGAGGAACAACGTTTTGGGATGATTGATCTTTAAACTCCATAAATACAGCACGCACTGCAAGAAAGGGAAGGAGGAGATGGCACGTAATAAAAAAAAAACCTTTTTTATAGGGCACTAATCATCCCTAGACTTCACTAAGTGTTTCTGGGAAGACACCCAAGGAGCTGAATTCAAAGTGGAAGATAGAAACCCAGCTCCATAATCGGCAGTAGATCTTATCTTGGCCTTCACTTCAGCGGTTCAGGGGGGGAAAAAGCCACCCCGAGCATTTCTCTATATTAGGCCCGGGTTGGAGAAGTGACAAATGAGATCACATTTAAACCGAAACCAGCTCCAGGGTTGGGTGTGTGTGTTGGGGCCAGGGGGAAAAGGGGGGGCAGCTTTTCCTTCCAGTAAAAAAACCTAAGCGAAAAGCACCCATTTTTCAAGAGTTCCAAAGCAAAAGCAGCCCCTGACTCCAGATGTTCCACTGCAGGCGAGACCAGAAGTACAACAGGCCTTTTAATCCATTAAATAGCAGAAAAAATTCAGCTTGATCCTCCCCACCAACTTCCCCCCCGCCCCTTATGCTACAGTGGTGTGAAGTTCAAGTTCAAAAAGTTCAAAACAGGAAAAGCCCAGCCAAAAAAAGAAAAAACAACCAAACACACACCCCCCCCAACGCTTGGTAAAACCTTCTGGCTTTGAAAAGGGCTTTCCACATCCCCTCTCCGAGCAGCAAAACACCTGTAAAAAGATGGTCTTTGATGAGGAGAGGACCCAAGTCAAACCCAAACCAATCCTTTTTAACAGAAATATTGCACGGTGGTTTTTCCAAAGAGGTGATGTGGAGAAGGGCAGGGTTGGAAAGAAGCTCTTACTCTTCTTCTGTGCTATTTCTTGTCAATCTGAGGGCTAAATCTGCTGGGGAAAAAATGTTATCATGTTTCCCTCCTTGGTTTTAAGAGCTGGAAGGACAACCCATAATGCCAGCGAGCTTCAAGATCTGGATTAAAGCCTCTAAGAAGAGCTTACCCTTTAGGCTGATGCACCAAGGAAATGGCACACGCTTTGAGAACGTGAACCTGTCACCAGTTTGACACCTAAAAACATCCCTGAGCTGGTGCAAAGATCTCCAGGAACCAGTGGAAACCACCAAAGAAACCAGTTTGAGGTTAGTTTCCAGTTGCAGACACCTCAGACATCCCAGTGTTTAAGCACTGAGGCTGCAAAGGGAAGCAGTTATTCCAGCCGCACGGAGGGATCCCTAAAACCCCAGGGAGCTGGAAAGCACCCGTCTGTGTCTAACTCAAAAAAAAAACCAAAACAAACACAAAGATATCAAATTCTGAATTTTAAAACCGAACAGAAACGGGGCCAGCAGCAGGTAAATTACGCTGTGGTTAAAGTTTGCAGAAAATAACATTTTATTGCCTCCGTTAACGGGAGGAATGTTCCTAACAAACCCGTTTATAATTATTCTGCCACTGAAAGCTTTTAACCTCCCGCGTTTGCAACCCAAATGTGGCTTTTCTGGGCCAGCAGGGGAACTGAAAAGTGAAAGTGGCTATAAATGAAGCGAAGGAGGTGCTAAGGACTGGGGAAAGCAACCGAATAGAGAGACACCACGAAAAAGAGGAGGATTTGGGACATATAGAAGGTCGGCAACTCGCAGGAGAGAGATGTAAAAGTAAATTTGAAGTGTTTTAAAGGGAAATTGAAGTGAATGGAGTCACTCAGCATCACAATTCTTCCTGGAAAGGCAGAAAGTGAAGCACAGAGGGTGAGAACACACCTCCCCGGTACCACGGCTGCTCCCTGGGGTTTGGGGTTATTCCCCAAGGATGCAGGGGCAGGGACCGGTGGGGTAATGATGACAAAAGGACATTTAACAGCCCCCACCAGCTCCGGGGGGGCTGGAAGGAGGTTTCTACACTCACACACCTCATATTGCACAGATCCCTCTCCCAGACTTTCAAGGCACTGAGCCCAGAATTGATTACTACATATTTACAATAACCTAGTAGCAATTCAAGACAACTACGGCTTCTAGGCTCCAATAATCTGCTTTTCTCCTAATTTTGCCCATGGGTTTGAAGCCCAGAGCCAAGCGCTCGTGCCTGTGTCCCCATTTGATCCCTCCCCACTCGGGAATTGCTACCTGAGACCCAGGATAAACGCAAGAGGGGTTGCTCCAACCCTGCCCCAATAACCCACACCATCATTTATATTACATTTCCAAAACCCAGCATTTATGAGAAAATTATAAAGCAAGGGTAGACATGGAAGAAACAGCATGGAAAAGTCCCACATCCCAGTCCTGCTTTTGGCCCTCGGATCTCCCTTTGCTCATGCCTTACAACATTGACCAGATTCTTGAATATTTTTCTGGATAAAAGACTGCATTCAATCCTGGCACAATCAGAGCACATACAATTCCCTAATTAGACAACGCTCCTGCGTCCCATTGTTAATGGGATTTGAAAAATTAGGCTGGCAAAGGTGTATGGCATTATCAGGCCGTCTTTACCGATGTATCTGCTCTTTCCATAAATTCTATTTTCGGTCATAATCATTGTTTCGCTTTTATAATTTAATAAAATAATTCTCTTCATCGTATTCTGGCAGCTCTGGCTTCACGGATCAGGATGGTCCCTCACTGACTGTCACAGACACTCACAGAAGGACTAGGAGATTTAAGTAAAAGCTTAAAGCCCTTTGAAGGAAACATCTTTCCCACTTCCACACCGATGAGAGAACCCTCCATCAGGGTGACGTCTCAGCAGCTCCAAAAGGAGGTTTTCAACCCCATTTCTGCGCTCATTCCCACATTCACCACAACATCCCAGTCCTTGGCCAGTTCATCTCAGGCTTTGTGGCACGGACTGAAAAGAAATCCTCTTCCACCAGGCATCAGCCGTCGCAGCTCTCACACGGCTGCTTCCTTCCCTTCTCCCCCAACAACTCTTTTTCTTTAAGAAAACACCCCAAAAAAAAACCCAACCAAACCACGCTTCACGACCTCATTCTACTTACTGGGAACGAAGGTTTTTAAATGAGAATTTCCCTAAGCCAGAGGCCCAGAAATAATTTGCTGAAGACATCCAGCTGAGCTGATCAACGGAGCCTTTTGGGGCGTTTTAAAGGTTTTTATTTTTGTCTGAGCCACAAACTGCTCCTTTTGCCTTGACAACCAAATATTCCCAGGATTGGGGGGGGGAAAAGCTCACGAGGGTTATTTGGGCTGTTAAAAAGCAGCACCTTTATGCCTTAACACCTCCTTGGCCCCCAGTTTTGCATCTTGTTTCCTGATTGCCTGCATCAGGATGCAATTATACAATTACCTCCTATTTTATTCAGTTAAAAGGTCATGATTATCAGCTGCTCTGGGCAGGCACTCCATAATATTCCCCACCCAGAACATGGATGCACAAGTTTGTGTGGTGACTCACGAAAGGCTGATGATGCTGGTGCTCTCTCCACCTTCCTGGTGGTGACAGCACAGGGAAAAGGGGATGTTTTTTCCATCACCTGAGCTTTTGGGATAAAGAAATCAAAATTCCAAACCCCAAATCGCTCAGAGAGACAATCTCTGCACTTCAAACTCCAGCTGCTACAGCTTTGCCTGTTATATATATATTTTTCAAGACTTCTATAATGCAAAGATACACTTTTGACGCCGTTAACCCTTTGTTTGTAGGGAAATCTCACACCAGTTGCAAACCTCCAGTGGTTTCGCTATGGAAACCAGTTTGTGCACATCCAGGTGGGAATCTCTTCCGAGACGGAGGCTGCGCTTTGCAGTAGGTGGGAAGAAGAGACACACATCAATAGGGAGAAGGGAATCAAGCCTTCTCCAATGCTGCTTTATCAGTGACATTTGGATCAGCCCCCGCATGTACTAATCAAAGCCCACCCCGATTCGTGAAAGATCAATGCTGGTGGCTTTGCCTCTGCAGATGTGGGGGGGAAAAAGGGAAGGAAGAGGGTCAAAAGCAGCATGAAATTAAGGAATTTGTGCTCAGACCTTATGCAGACCGATTGCCCCAAGGTTTTTGAGGCTGGAAACACCAGCACAGGGTCAGAGGGAGGGGCCACACAGAGATCTGATGGGTTTACCTATGATTTTCAGACTTTCCTCCTCAAAAAAAATAGAATGCCTCTTCCCACCACCTCTGTTTTGCCCACCACCTCTGTTTTCCAAGGCGGACTCATCATCCATCCCCTTGGAATTCTTCCATACCACACCACCTCTGTTTTGCCCACCACCTCTGTTTCCCAAGGCGGACTCGTCATCCATCCCCCTGGAATTCTTCCATACCATCCCAGTATGGAGAGATGAGGGCAGCAATTCCCAGCTCAGGCACTCAGTTTTGCAGATCTGGGAGGAAAATCCCCCGTGTCAGATCCCAGATCAATCACAGGGTAAGAGCAGAAGCACTTCACTGCCAGAATGAGTAAAATTTGTGCATAGATACAGGGTACAACAACTCCTGTTTGAAGGTTTCTTGGTTAATATTAAAAAAAAATGCCCATATCTTATCTCAGAAAGAGTTGTTGTGCTATAATATAATCTCTTTTCCAGGTAAATAAGCCACAAACCCCTCTTGGCGCAAGCAAAGCCATTTAAACAAGATGCTTGTTCTTCCCCTTCCTCCCCAGGGGTTTCGGGGTTCCTAATGCAGAAATTCCCAACAGCCTGGACCCCACCTCTCCAGCATCCGTCCCCGCTGCCCCGGATGCTGCTCCTGCTCACACCGTGGCTCCTCCTCACCCAAAATGTTTCGGAACATCCGAAGCAGGAGGCTGGACAGGAGCCAGGGCTGCTGCTAAAGCCCAAGCTGTCGGCGGTACCTTCCTAAATCCTCTGCAGAATCCTTCAAAGAAGAACTGGCATTAACTGCCTTCATCGCTATCCGCCAGAGTTCCTCCTCAAAATTTAACTGAGAAAAAATCCCTCTGCGGACCCAACAGCTCAGCTATTCCTGCACCTTCCCCTCTTTGAAGAAAAAAAAGCTTACTTTGCTATTTCAAGCCAGTTTTGCCACCTTTCACAGAATTACAGAATGGTCTGGGCTGGAAGGGACCTTAAAGACCATCCAGTTCCAACCCTCTGCCCTGGGCAGGGACACCTCCCACCAGCCCAGGTTGCTCCAAGCCCCCTCCAACCTGCCCTTGAACCCCTCCAGGGATGGGGCAGCCACAGCTTCTCGGGGCAACCTGGGCCAGGCTCTCACCACCCTCACACCAAAGAGGTTCTTCCCAATATCTCAATCTCCCCTCTTCGTTGAAGCCATCACCCCTCATCCTGTCACTACCTGCCCTTGTAAGAAGTCCCCCAGACCTGGCAGCAGCCCACAGAGCCCCCCCCACTGTGCTGCAGCACCCAGGGATCACCCCATCTCCTGCCAGCCTGGTCCCATCCCAAACATCAGCTCCAGCAGCACCACAAGCAGGAGCACATCTCAGCCCCTGGCACCGCCTTGAGCCCAGACACGCTGCAGGAGACACAGCAGCACCTTCACAGAGGGGTTTGGGTTGGAAGGGACCTTAAAGATCATCTCATTCCACCCCCTGCCCTGGGCAGGGACACCTCCCACCAGCCCAGGTTGCTCCAAGCCCCCTCCAACCTGCCCTTGAACGCCTCCAGGGATGGGGCAGCCACAGCTTTTCAGGGCAACCTGTTCCAGGCTCTCACCACCCTCCCACCAAAGAATTTCCTCCTCCTATCAAGGGATGGGGCAGCCACAGCTTTTCAGGGCAACCTGTTCCAGGCTCTCACCACCCTCCCACCAAAAAATTTCCTCCTCCTATCAAACCTAAATCTCCCCTCTTTGAGTTTAAAACCCTCCTCCTCTCGTCCTAGGGCTCCCCTCCCTGATCAAGAGTCCCTCCCCAAAAATCCTAACGCTCCACCAGCTGTTTGGCTGATGGCTGTAAGGTGACAGCGTTGTTGTGACAAAGCAGATTGTCACAGAGTGGTTTGACACGCAATTAAATAAGCTCCTGGGTCACAGTGAGAGGTACAAGAGCCCAGATGATTTATTGCTCCTTTTTCCTGACCCCATCTCTGGGCTTTGCCAGGTCGATGCTTTCAGGGGGACGGTAGGGAAGCGGTGACTCAGTCACGTAAAGCTTTTTTTTTCTCCTCCTGCAAAGCTGAATCCTGTGAGTTTTGAAACATTTGCTTCCCACTGCCTGGTAGGATCCCGTTGCCTGCAACATACAATCAACTCTGCCTCTTGTTCCCCTGACTGACAGCTACAAGTGATATTAAAACTCGAGTTCAGAAGCTGGAGTTTAGTCATTAACCCCACTGCTGCTGTTTAATTTTGTCACTGGGGGAGGATCCAAGTGAAAATCGTGACATTTCTGCCCAAAATCACACTGTAAGTTACCTACATGTCCTTCCTTGAGGGCAAAACTAGACTAGAGCATAAAATCCAGCAGGAGATCTGTGTTTGCCAGTTTAGTTCAAGGGTTTTGGTTCGTTTAGTACCAACACCCCCAGGCTGAGCTTTATTTGTCACCTCTATACTGAAGTAGCCTCTGTCCACGTAGTCTCCCAGGAAGAGGTAGCGGGTGTTATTGGGTGATCCTCCAACTTCAAACAACTTCATCAGGTCAAAAAACTGCCCGTGAATGTCACCGCACACTGGGGGAGGGAGAACAGCACAAAAGAGAGACAAGAATTACATGCTAAGAAAAGAAAGGTCATGGCAGCAACAAGGAGGGGAGCGTGGCCGTGCTCTGACCCTGCTTCACATCCACCTTCTGCAAAGATGTGCTCGACCTACACCAGCAAAACCCCCTCTTGCTGAGAGTTCAGGCAATTAAAAAAAGCCTGGCTGATGAAGGAAGACAGCAGAAAGCCTGGTTCTCTAAGCACTTCTCACAGAATGACATGGGGTTGGAAGGGACCTCTGGAGATCATCTCCTCCAACCCCCTCCCAGAGCAGGGCCACCCAGAGCAGGTCCCACAGGAACGTGTCCAGGGGGGGTTGGAATGTCTCCAGAGAAGGAGACCCCACCACCTCTCTGGGCAGCCTCTGCCAGGGCTCTGCCACCCTCACAGCAAAGAAGTTCCTCCTCATCTTTAGGTGGAACTTCTTATACTCAAGTTTGTGCCCATTTCCTCTTGTCCTGTCCCTGGGCACCACTGAAAAAAGACCAGCCCCATCCTCCTGACACCCACCCTTTCAGTATTTAGAGGTGTTGATCAGATCCCCCCTCAGCCTTCTCTTCTCCACACTCAAAAGCCCCAAGTCCCTCAGCCTTTCCTCGGAAGGGAGATGCTCCAGGCCCCTCCTCATCTCTGGAGCCTCTGCTGTCCCCTCTCCAGCAGTTCCCTGTCCTTGTGGAACTGGGGAGCCCAGAACTGGTCCCAGTGCTCCAGCTGGGGCCTCCCCAGGGCAGAGCAGAGGGGCAGGATGACCTCCCTCCACCTGCTGCTCACACTCTTCCTCATGCCCCCCAGGATGCCCTTGGCCTTCTTGGCCACCAGGGCCCATTGCTGGCTCATGGGCATCCTGTTGTCCACCAGGACTCCCAGGTCTTCCTCCTCAGAGCTGCTCTCCAGCAGGTCACCCCCAACCTGTCCTGGTACAGTGGGTTATTCCTCCCCAGGTGTGGGACCCTACACTTGCCCTGGTTGAATATTATCAGGTTTCTCTCTGCCCAACTCTCCAGCCTGTCCAGGTCTCACTGGGTGGTGGCACAGCCTTCTGGTGTTTTCTCATTTCCTACATGGTCCTGATTTAGGATTCCAGCTGGAGAAACTTCTCTCACCTGTGATGGGAGCTTCCACTTCAATCATGGTCTTCTCGTGCCGAAGGATGGCGGCCCCATCGTTGATGATCTTCAGCGCCGCGTCCTCTTCCAACCGCCCTTCCTTTACCAAGTGGCTCTTCAAGACGTCAAGCCTCGGCTTCCCATCCTCAAACACCTCCTTCAGAGTGAGCCGCTGCGTGGGAGGAAATGGGACAGCTGGAAATGGAAGTGAAGAAGTTAGCAACATGTCTCTTTTCTGGTTTTTTTTTCTTTTGGGGGTAAAAAAGAATTACAGTCTTTTCAGCAGGAGGCTTTCCTTCCAAGCCTCGAGACGAGCGTATAGTCAGAAAACGTACTTTCAGGGAAATTATGCTCTTAAATACTGAAAGAAGCAAAGCTGTGCTGCCAGAAAGAGCGAGTACACCCCTCAGAGTGTTTAAAAAATCACCCTATGCAGACAAAATGCCATATGTATCCACAGAAAACCGCGGGCACCGGAGCCATCTCCTCGTTCGGTGGGGAGAAGTTGTCCTCGTCAGGTTGCGCTAAAACGGGGCCGCATGCAAATATCAGCAAAACCAGGAGAAAAACCCCACCAGTTCCCAGGATTGAAGGTAGGAGGAAGACCAAGATGTACAATTCTCACTTTCTCAGGAAACAGCACAAACTCTGCAACAGCCTCGCACCTCTCGGGACATCAAAAAAGCTCAGTAATCGGTAAATCCAACATTTAAGGCAAATTAAGGCTTCATCTATTTGCAACACATTCCCTGGGTTTTAAATCGAAATAGAAAAACACCCCATCAAAAGCCCTTATTATTTTCATGCCTGGCCATTGTAGTATTTGTGAGAAGGTGAGCTCTAGCACAAAGGAAATGAAACAAAATATGAAACAAAAATAATAATTACAATTGAGAACCATCACACTTCCTCATCTACCATCTACTGGGCCTGGCTCATTTAAAAAAAGTTGGAGAACACACAACCCCTGCATAATATTTCAAGTGTCTTGGTTTAAAATGAATTCCAGGAAGGACGCCTGGATGTTTGGGTAAAAAACTGCAAGTAAAATCCTGTCAAACAGCCCCAAAAGCGTGACCCAGCTGCTGTAGCTCCCACACCCCACATATCTTATCACAGGAATCATCTCAGGTCCCAGAGTCTGACTCCTCCTCAAAATATCTCCAATTAACCAGCATCTCCTCAACCTTCTGGTTTCAGTCCTTTCAACATCCCCAGGACGGAGCAGGAGTGAAGCCATCACGGCCACCCCCATGCTGGGGTGGGTTCCTTGGGGTGCCACAGGCTCTGGTAGCACATACAGCCCCCCAAAAAGCCTCTTCCCCTGCTGCAGGTACCCTCCTGGCCCTGGGGACACGTCCCCAAAACCATGAAGAAGCAATGCAACCTGGTGGCCAAGAAGGCCAGTGGTCTCCTGGGGTGGCCAGCAGGTCCAGGGAGGTCATCCTGCCCCTCTGCTCTGCCCTGGGGAGGCCCCATCTGGAGCACTGGGACCAGTTCTGAGCACACCAGTTCCAGAAGGACAGGGAACTGCTGGAGGGAGTCCAGCAGAAGCTATAGGGATGATGAGGGACTGGAGCACCTCCTTGATCCATCTCCTGGGGCTCTCTGCCTGGAGAAAAGAAGACTGAGAGGGGATCTCATCAATGCTCATCAACATCTAAAGGGTGAGGAGCAAGAGGACAGGGTCAGACTCTTCCAGTGGTGCCCGGGGACAAGACAAGGGGCAATGGGCACAAACTGGGACATGGGAAATTCCATCTCAAAATGAGGAAACTTCTTTGAGTCTCCCTGTTGTGGATTCTCCTTCTCTGGAGATATTCCAAACCTGCCTGGTCACGATCCTGTCCAACCTGCTCCGGGTGACCCTGGGAGGGAGGTTGGACAAGATGATCTCCAGAGGTTCCCTTCCAATCCTGATCATTATGTGAGAAGGTCTTGGAGGCACCACTCTCCATAAGACCTCGGACAGAGAGAATGCCTGATCCCTACTGGGCATCCCTCAGCTGACCCTAAAATCTGGAAGGAAAATAAGCCTTTCCCTTTCAACCCTGACCAGGCCATGAAAAGGTCTTGGAGGCACCACTGTCCATAAGATCTCGGAAAGACGGACAGGCTGCCTGATCCTTGCTGGGCATCCCTCAGCTTACCCCAAAATCTGGAAGGAAAATGAGCCTTTTACAGCCATTTTAACAATTCCAGTGCCAGTCTGCTTCTGAGTAGGTGGTACCTCCAACACACACTGTGTGGAAGGAAACCCACTCAGGAGATAATCTCCCATCACTTCCACATCTCCTGCTTCTGATGCCATCGTGTCACACGGTGAAAGACAAGATTGGCACTTAACTGCAAGCCAGCTAGAGAAGAAAAAAAATATCTGCTACGCAAACGAAGCTGATGTCCTTCCCCATCACCCAGTAAAGACAAGCCCCAAATGCCAAACCGGGTGGGATTTAACAGGCAAATAGAGGTGGTCAAATAATATAGTGGTGGTCAAATAATAGAGCGACTGAGGGGAACGCAACCCAGCTCTTTTAAATGCAAATAGAGCAGTTATTTCGCTGGGAAACCCAGGGGGCAGAGAGGAAAAGCAGAGAAGGCAGCACAAGAGATTCTTTGCAGGCGAACATCTAATTTTCAAATAAGGCGAAAATGTAGGACAGAGGAGAACAAGAGCAGGTTCTAATGAAAGGGGAGACGGTGCCCGCAATAAGGTGGCCCCTCTTTCATCGGTGGCTTTTTGGAAGTTTGGCTCCACTGGGTAGGATCTAAGTGGCCCAGCCCCACATGCCTTCAACGGTCCAGGGCACACGCGGCGCAGGAGCCACTAATTAAAGAGGTTTAAGCAAGACCCCTGCTTATACCAACACAGGCTGGACAACTAGGGGTTTTTTTTTACTGTAGATATTGCTCATTTCTACAGCCAAAAGAAAATAAAGAAGTGACCCCTCTCCTTACCGATGAAAAACTCCACATTTTGCAGAATTTCATATATTTTTCCCCGCCTGCAATGACGGCAGCGCTTGCCCGGCAGAAGAAAGCTGTGGGTTGGACATAAATAGGTTCATCTGGAATGAAGGAGACCAAGAAGAGCTGGGTGGAAATGTGGGCAAGGGACAAGGAGCGAGGGGCAACGGAGGCTTTGGGACTCCCTGCCATTGAGTGACTTGGAAAATGATTTTTAAGTACTTCTCCAAACTGGGCACTTGTCCTAGCATCTGCCATCCGACTCCAAGAAAGCTCTTGAAGGTCACAGGATTTATAAGGAAGAGATGAGAGCACTAGGAATCCTTCAGCTCCCCATCATCCCAGGCCTTCAAACACGGCCACCGACGCCGGAGCCAAAAGCCCCCAGAAGCCAGGATAAAGAGTTTATGGAGATGGATGCGACCAGGAGAGCCCGTCACACGAAGAAGGGATCCATGCAAAGCTCCTGGCATGGTCTGCTTTGCCTTTTCTTGGTAGCCCTTAGCGAGCCGAGTTATGCAAGATAAAATATGAGGCTACGCCGATGGGAGCAGCCAAGAACTTTTATGTAAGTTCCCTCGCTGGCTTCGCACGGCTCCACTCCCACCAGGAGCCTGGGCACGATAAGGAACCGGCTTCTCCTCTGCTGTGTCTCTGCCAGTCGAGCTGCAGCCAGCCTGGGGGAGAAAAATCCCCCTCTGGAGATGCCAGAGGGACCAGCATCATAGAATCACAGAATCATAGAGTTGTCCAGGCCGGAAGGGACCTCCAAAGGCCATCTAGTCCCACCCCCCCACAGTCAGCAGGGACACCCCCAACTAGACCAGGTTGCCCAGGGCCTCGTCGAGCCTCTCCTTGAATATCTCCAGGGATGGGGCCTCAACCCCCTCCCTGGGCAACCTGTCCCAGTGCTCCACCACCCTCCCAGTGAAGAACCTTCTCCTCATCTCCAGTCTAAATCTGTTCCCCTCCAGCTTGAAGCCATTGCCCCTCGTCCTGTCACTGCAGCCCTTTCTAAACAGGTTCTCCCCAGCCTTCCTGTAGGCTCCCTTCAGGTACTGGAAGGCTGCTATAAGGTCTCTCTGGAGCCTCCTCTTCTCCAGGCTGAACAACCCCAGCTCCCTCAGCCTGTCCTCGGAGCAGAGGTGCTCCATCCCCCTGATCATCCTCGTGGCCCTCCATCAGGTCCATGTCCTTCTTGTATTGAGGGCTCCAGACCTGCACACAATACTCCAGGTGAGGTCTCACCAGAGCAGAGTAAAGTGGCAGAATCCCCTCTCTGGACCTGCTGGCAACGCAGCTTTTGATGCAGCCCAGGATGGGATTGGCCTTCTGGGCTGCAAGTGCCCACTGCCTGCTCATGTCCAGCTTCTCCTCCACCAGCACCCCCAAGTCCCTTTCCTCAGGGCTGCATCAACCTGGGGATGCAGAAACACAGAGGAGGGAGACCTCACGCCAGGCAAGGGATTACTCCACATCATCCATTTTCTAATCTCCCTGCTTTCTGCTAACTCACCCCCAAAAATACATCTCACTTGTGTCATGGTGCACCCAGAGCCATCGAGAACTTCAGAAGCTTCAGGGGGGCTGGGTGATCAAAATCCTGCCCGAAACCCAGCCATGTCCCTCTCCCCCACACAGCAGGGGATGAGGACGAGTACTTAAGTAATTAGTGTTATCAAAGCACGTAATCCTGTTAGCCAGCACAACTTGTGTAAGGGCTTTAGTCCACTCCGTGCAAGTGGGGATCTAATGCACAAATATCCACTTTTTTTTTTAAAAGAGCCGCATTTTATCCATATTAACGCTCACTTCTGTAGGACCGGGAGGGGAAGAGGGTGAGGAGGGAATTTGGGGTGCACAGACAAAAAGCTGACCTGAAATCTCACACCCCCAGGACTCCATGAAGGGCAGAAGAGTCTTGTTCCCTTCCTGCAAAATGGGGAAATAACTTCTTATCTTGCAAAAAAAAAACCCCTGTGGCAAGTCACAAACGGCATAAATAGCACGAAGAGGCAGTGTGCTAAGCTCATCCTTGGAGCCAGCTCCTTCCGTGGACAATAATTAATGAAAATTAAGGATAAAACATTCACAACATCACGAGCAGCAAGTGCTGCGATCTTCCTTTGTATATAAAAAAAACCACGCTGCACCCAGTTTAGTTTAAAAAGTGAAAACTTTATGTCCAGGACTTCTAATTTTGCAAAGGAATCAAAACTCACCCTGGATTGCTCCCGAGAAAAGCCTACAATTCCCACTCCACCACCAGGCCCTACGCTGGATGCCAAATGGACATGAATTAAGTGAACTTTTGACAATAATTAATGAAAATTAAGGATAAAACATTCACAACATCATGAACAACAAGTGCTGCGATCTTCCTTGGTATAAAAAAAACCACGCTGCACTCAGTTTAGTTTAAAAAGTGAAAACTTTATGTCCAGGACTTCTAATTTTGCAAAGGAATCAAAACTCACCCTGGATTGCTCCCGAGAAAAGCCTACAATTCCCACTCCACCACCAGGCCCTACGCTGGATGCCAAATGGACATGAATTAAGTGAACTTTTGACGTGTAAAATGGATTTAAAGGTCAGCTGTGCTTGGGGGAATCCAATAAAAGCACGAGGACCACGATGTCTTCACTAAACTACGGTGCAAAACTTCGTTTACGAAAATTAAGGATAAAACATTCACAACATCATGAACAACAAGTGCTGCGATCTTCCTTGGTATAAAAAAAACCACGCTGCACTCAGTTTAGTTTAAAAAGTGAAAACTTTATGTCCAGGACTTCTAATTTTGCAAAGGAATCAAAACTCACCCTGGATTGCTCCCGAGAAAAGCCTACAATTCCCACTCCACCACCAGGCCCTACGCTGGATGCCAAATGGACATGAATTAAGTGAACTTTTGACGTGTAAAATGGATTTAAAGGTCAGCTGTGCTTGGGGGAATCCAATAAAAGCACGAGGACCACGATGTCTTCACTAAACTATGGTACAAAACTCCGTTTACTACAAAATTAAGGCAGATTTTATTTGCTGAGCAGGAGCGAGTGGGTATTCGCAGCCCTCCAAGAGGATATGGATAGTTAAAACCAGGAGATTTTGATTAAAAACATGCTTCTCTACCACCAACTCTACAAAACCAGAGCGTCACAGCCCATTCATTTACCCCTTGATGCAAAAAAGACTTTATTCCTCTGGGAGAAGAACCTGAGCTCTATTTCTACATCCGTAATTAAGCTTCATCACGGCTCTTCCAGCACAGATTGAGTCGGATCACGTCAACTACAAAATTAAGGCAGATTTTATTTGCTGAGCAGGAGCGAGTGGGTATTCGCAGCCCTCCAAGAGGATATGGATAGTTAAAACCAGGAGATTTTGATTAAAAACATGCTTCTCTACCACCAACTCTACAAAACCAGAGCGTCACAGCCCATTCATTTACCCCTTGATGCAAAAAAGACTTTATTCCTCTGGGAGAAGAACCTGAGCTCTATTTCTACATCCGTAATTAAGCTTCATCACGGCTCTTCCAGCACAGATTGAGTCGGATCACGTCATGTATCGTGTATCTTCATTAAAAAAAAAATAATAAACCAGCAGAATCGAAGGAAAGGTCCTCTTTGGAGGACAGTGGCAGCAGACAGAGCAGGGCTGACCGATGCACACCTCCAGAAGGAGCCAGTACCATGGAAGAGCAAACAAAGTGATCCTCAAATTATTGTTTATATATTCGAGAGTCCCTCGGATGACTGTACAGAGCAACACAGCCCAGATTCATTACTGAAAAAGGAGCAAGTGCCATTTGCCTGAAGTGGCAGCTACAGCAAAACTCGCTTTATTCCCCGCCACGTGGGGCTTCGAGGCCAAAAAAATCATCCAGGACTAAATATGCCCGATAATAAAGCAGAGAGAGAGATTTTTCTGCAACTCCGGAGCCATCTGGGAAGGAATCTGAAGGGCACTGAATGTGATAACCCCCTTCCCTGCTTGCTCCTCATCAAATAAATGATGTTACAGATAGAGAGTTGAACAGATGGTTACAGATGCACTTCAGGGAGGAAAAAAAAAAAAAAAAAAAAAAGTACATTTTGGGTATTCTGGAGCAGCCAGTAGAGCTGAGACAAAACTAAGCATAAGAAAAAGCTGTCTTTTCTTATTATTTCCAATTACTGCACCTTCTCTCCACCTGTGCTGGAAGGAATCTGAATTCTTTGCCTGACAATCAGCTCTGGGTGTGATGAGACAGCCGTCCATCCGTCTGTGTGCCATGAGGAGATCTGTCTGTCCAAGGTACAACCATCCCCAGCGAAAGGTCTGCATGGAAACCATCCCTTCCCCCTTTAAAAGGCAAAGAGAAAGCTGCCTCCTGTGTTGAGCAAACGGGTCAGGGCTGGGGTTTTTTTTCCCCCCAATTTCCAAAAAGCCCGATGTTATTTTTATTCCTGTTCCCATTCACACTTAACCTACATCGGGCTGTTCAAAAGTGGAGTCCGGAGCTCAAAGGCAGCCATAACCTGGAGGAGTTCAGCAACTAAAAGAAAAAAAAAGGCAACAGAAATGCCATTTTGTGCTCGAAATTTCAGAAAGCTGAAGTCTGGGGTTCGTGCAGAGCTTTTGCAGTCATTAACAGGAACAAACCCAGCGATGGATGCGGTCGTTACCTACGGCAACGCTCCCCCCAACCTGCTTCAGAGCTTCTCCACGAGAAGCTCTTCTCGCATCAAACGCGAGGACGGGTCGAACCTCAGCAGCCACAGTCAAATCCAAACCTGCTGTTAGTCCTAATATTTGTTACATTTCCACGGAACGATCTTTTAGTTTTTTAAAAATTATGAGCAATACAAATTTCTGGTAATAAAACACCGAGATGCCTTTGGTTTAAGAATCCCAACGCTGGTTTTGCGTGAGGTTTTCTCTCCCCTGGGGCATCCGAGGGCAAATTTAAGTGAGAGTCTGCAAAACCCCAGATGTGTGCTTGATATCAGATTTTTCAAAGCCCGGCCCAAGCCCTGACAAATCATCTGTGTCATTTTTCAGTCTGTGCTGGCACAGGCACCCTCAGAACCGCCGCTCTCTCCAGCCACAGAAGCAATGGGGAAACAGCCATCACCAACTGGAGCAAATAGATTGCTCCTCCAGCCTCCTACCACCTGAGAAAATAAGTAATTTTCCCCTTTTGTGCTACTTTAAATACCATTATTGTCCCAGAAGAGTCACCAAGTGAAGCAAACACCTTCCTTGCAGAAACGTGAGGGCCAGACATGACCATTATCACCATTTTTGTCCCTCCTCCTCCAAACTTTTGCATGTTCTTTCCACTCTTTGAGGGCAGCAATTTTCTTTTTCGTTATGAAAAAGGGATCCTGGGTTTCAGAGACTCCAAACACTCAAAAAATGGAGAAAAAAAACAGTTCTGTTTCTCCCCCATCAAGAAGAACGGCAGGAGGATCCAGCCCTGCCTTGAGCATCAACCAAACCCATCACACGCCCCGTCAACAGAAAATATCTTTGGGATCTTTCTTGTCCATTTTGCAAGTGTAAATTCCTACTAAATAGGAATTTACAGCTCCTTCAAATCCGGAGAAGCATTAAAAGCAGTTCATAATGCCCCAGTTTTATCCAAAAAGAAAAAAAAAAGCCAGCCCTCCCAGTGTGCAACTGGTCCAGAGAGCTGGCTCTGCTCCTTAGCTTGAGCCAGATTCCTTTTTGTAGGACAACCGGAATAACTCCACACAATAACCCTAAAAATATCTGCATTGTACGTCAAATTCTCTGAAGCTGAATGATTTCTTCGAAGGTGGAAAGAGAGACAGAGTCATCACGATACCAGAGGCGAGCGAAACCGAAAAAGACTAAATCAACTGAACCCTTCCCAGCCCCAAATCTGCCTTTTCCTTATCAACTCCCTTTCAGTCATTCGAGGAGTGACACCCAAATTTTGAGGCCACGTTGACTCTTGGCTACTAGAATCTGGCACGTGGGTGCTGTGCAGAAGCCAGGTGTGTTTCATTCCCCAAAAATACCCAAGCATCCAAAGGCAAACACAAACAGAACGTGTGCCAAGCGAGCACAACCCTGGACCTGTGGAAATAGAGAGCAATGCCAAGAGGTTAACAAAATATCATAAAATCCACCTAAATCCAAGTCCTCTGAGAGTTTCGGAAGCCCCACAGCCTCTAAAACCTCCTGGCTAACCAAACTGTGCTCATGGACTACTAAAAACTTTGAGATAGAAGGTAATTATGGTTAAATTGTTCTTTTGCTGGCAAAACATCTAGCACGGACGGTAAATAATGTTATCAGCCCAGGGAGAAAAAAAAAATAAAAACAAATAAAAAAAGAGGTGTTTTTGCCAAAGTAAACTGTGGCTACTCAAGAAGGGATCACCGGCAGAGCTGCGTGCCAAGGTTTGCACCACTGGCAAGCCCAGAGCCAGCTCTGGTGGCCACTCACCGGGCTGGCTACCAACCCGCGAGGTGGAGCTGGCACCCTGCTGGCTCTCCACGCTCCTAAGGAGCCGGGTGAGATTAAAAGCAGGAGTATTTAATTAGAACAGAGGCGATTTAAGACTGTCAGTGCCCATCAGCTGCCCAGCTCTCAGCCGGGGGAGCATCCATAAAGCTTTCCCTGCGGCAACTTGCTCTTCACACTGGGGTTCCTGCATCAAAAACAAAGCTGAACCTCAGTGGAGACCCAAATCATAGAATCATGGGATGGTTTGGGTTGGAAGGGACCTTAAAGACCATCTCATCCCACCCCCTGCCCTGGGCAGGGACACCTCCCACCAGCCCAGGTTGCTCCAAGCCCCCTCCAACCTGACCTTGAACCCCTCCAGGGATGGGGCAGCCACAGCTTCTCGGGGCAACTTGGGCCAGGCTCTCACCACCCTCACACCAAACAAGTTCTTCCCCACATCTCAGCTCCATCTCCCCTCTTTCAGGGTCAAACCCTTCCCCCTCCTCCTAGGGCTCCCCTCCCTGATCCAGAGTCCCTCCCCAGCTCTCCTGGAGCCCCTTGAGGGACTGGAAGGG
>NW_015091912.1:76196-86894 GCF_001431845.1 Calidris pugnax | reverse complement strand
GAAAAAAAAAAAAAAAAAAAAGTACATTTTGGGTATTCTGGAGCAGCCAGTAGAGCTGAGACAAAACTAAGCATAAGAAAAAGCTGTCTTTTCTTATTATTTCCAATTACTGCACCTTCTCTCCACCTGTGCTGGAAGGAATCTGAATTATTTGCCTGACAATCAGCTCTGGGTGTGATGAGACAGCCGTCCATCCGTCTGTGTGCCATGAGGAGATCTGTCTGTCCAAGGTACAACCATCCCCAGCGAAAGGTCTGCATGGAAACCATCCCTTCCCCCTTTAAAAGGCAAAGAGAAAGCTGCCTCCTGTGTTGAGCAAACGGGTCAGGGCTGGGGTTTTTTTTCCCCCCAATTTCCAAAAAGCCCGATGTTATTTTTATTCCTGTTCCCATTCACACTTAACCTACATCGGGCTGTTCAAAAGTGGAGTCCGGAGCTCAAAGGCAGCCATAACCTGGAGGAGTTCAGCAACTAAAAGAAAAAAAAAGGCAACAGAAATGCCATTTTGTGCTCGAAATTTCAGAAAGCTGAAGTCTGGGGTTCGTGCAGAGCTTTTGCAGTCATTAACAGGAACAAACCCAGCGATGGATGCGGTCGTTACCTACGGCAACGCTCCCCCCAACCTGCTTCAGAGCTTCTCCACGAGGGGGTCCGCATCAAACGCGAGGACGGGTCGAACCTCAGCAGCCACAGTCAAATCCAAACCTGCTGTTAGTCCTAATATTTGTTACATTTCCACGGAACGATCTTTTAGTTTTTTAAAAATTATGAGCAATACAAATTTCTGGTAATAAAACACCGAGATGCCTTTGGTTTAAGAATCCCAACGCTGGTTTTGCGTGAGGTTTTCTCTCCCCTGGGGCATCCGAGGGCAAATTTAAGTGAGAGTCTGCAAAACCCCAGATGTGTGCTTGATATCAGATTTTTCAAAGCCCGGCCCAAGCCCTGACAAATCATCTGTGTCATTTTTCAGTCTCATGAGGCACAGGCACCCTCACCCTCAGAACTGCCGCTCTCTCCAGCCACAGAAGCAATGGGGAAACAGCCATCACCAACTGGAGCAAATAGATTGCTCCTCCAGCCTCCTACCACCTGAGAAAATAAGTAATTTTCCCCTTTTGTGCTACTTTAAATACCATTATTGTCCCAGAAGAGTCACCAAGTGAAGCAAACACCTTCCTTGCAGAAACGTGAGGGCCAGACATGATCATTATCACCATTTTTGTCCCTCCTCCTCCAAACTTTTGCATGTTCTTTCCACTCTTTGAGGGCAGCAATTTTCTTTTTCGTTATGAAAAAGGGATCCTGGGTTTCAGAGGCTCCAAGCACTCAAAAAATGGAGTAAAAAAACAGTTCTGTTTCTCCCCCCTCAAGAACAGCAGGAGGATCCAGCCCTGCCTTGAGCATCAACCAAACCCATCACACGCCCCGTCAACAGAAAATATCTTTGGGATCTTTCTTGTCCATTTTGCAAGTGTAAATTCCTACTAAATAGGAATTTACAGCTCCTTCAAATCCGGAGAAGCATTAAAAGCAGTTCATAATGCCCCAGTTTTATCCAAAAAGAAAAAAAAAAGCCAGCCCTCCCAGTGTGCAACTGGTCCAGAGAGCTGGCTCTGCTCCTTAGCTTGAGCCAGATTCCTTTTTGTAGGACAACCGGAATAACTCCACACAATAACCCTAAAAATATCTGCATTGTACGTCAAATTCTCTGAAGCTGAATGATTTCTTCGAAGGTGGAAAGAGAGACAGAGTCATCACGATACCAGAGGCGAGCGAAACCGAAAAAGACTAAATCAACTGAACCCTTCCCAGCCCCAAATCTGCCTTTTCCTTATCAACTCCCTTTCAGTCATTCGAGGAGTGACACCCAAATTTTGACTCTTGGCTACTAGAATCTGGCACATGGGTGCTGTGCAGAAGCCAGGTGTGTTTAATTCCCCCAAAATACCCAAGCATCCAAAGGCAAACACAAACAGAACGTGTGCCAAGCGAGCACAACCCTGGACCTGTGGAAATAGAGAGCAATGCCAAGAGGTTAACAAAATATCATAAAATCCACCTAAATCCCAGTCTCTCTGAGAGTTTTGGAAGCCCCACAGCCTCTAAAACCTCCTGGCTAACCAAACTGTGCTCATGGACTACTAAAAACTTTGAGATAGAAGGTAATTATGGTTAAATTGTTCTTTTGCTGGCAAAACATCTAGCACGGACGGTAAATAATGTTATCAGCCCAGGGAGAAAAAAAAAATAAAAACAAATAAAAAAAGAGGTGTTTTTGCCAAAGTAAACTGTGGCTACTCAAGAAGGGATCACCGGCAGAGCTGCGTGCCAAGGTTTGCACCACTGGCAAGCCCAGAGCCAGCTCTGGTGGCCACTCACCGGGCTGGCTACCAACCCGCGAGGTGGAGCTGGCACCCTGCTGGCTCTCCACGCTCCTAAGGAGCCGGGTGAGATTAAAAGCAGGAGTATTTAATTAGAACAGAGGCGATTTAAGACTGTCAGTGCCCATCAGCTGCCCAGCTCTCAGCCGGGGGAGCATCCATAAAGCTTTCCCTGCGGCAACTTGCTCTTCACACTGGGGTTCCTGCATCAAAAACAAAGCTGAACCTCAGTGGAGACCCAAATCATAGAATCATGGGATGGTTTGGGTTGGAAGGGACCTTAAAGACCATCTCATCCCACCCCCTGCCCTGGGCAGGGACACCTCCCACCAGCCCAGGTTGCTCCAAGCCCCCTCCAACCTGACCTTGAACCCCTCCAGGGATGGGGCAGCCACAGCTTCTCGGGGCAACTTGGGCCAGGCTCTCACCACCCTCACACCAAACAAGTTCTTCCCCACATCTCAGCTCCATCTCCCCTCTTTCAGGGTCAAACCCTTCCCCCTCCTCCTAGGGCTCCCCTCCCTGATGCAGAGTCCCTCCCCATCTCTCCTGGAGCCCCTTGAGGGACTGGAAGGGGCTCCAAGGTCTTCATGGAGCCTTCTCTTCTCCAGGCTGAACCTCCCCAACTCTCTCAGCACCCCCTCCCAGCAGAGGGGCTCCAGCCCTCCCAGCATCTCTGTGGCCTCCTCCGGACTTCTTCCAACACCTCCATGTCCTTCTGCTGTTGGTGGCCCCAGAACTAGAGGCAGCAATTGGGGGGTGTCTCCCCAGAACGGAGCAGAGGGGCAGAATCCCCCCCCTTGGCCCTGCTGGCCATGGGGCTGGGGATGCAGCCCAGGGTGTCCACGCTGTGGTGCCAGCCCTGCTCTTGCCAAAGTGCTCAGAAACGGGCTCAAAACCCACCCTTGGTGGCCACTGAATGTCCATGGCCTCCTTGGGAGCAAGGCAGACACTAAGATGCTACTTGTTTGTAAAGTCCATCAAGTTTCCATCGCCCTGTGTAGGTCCCTCTCCTAATGACCAGCGCTGATACGGATTTGTTTGGGATTGTCATTGAGACAATCTGTTGGGAGCCAAGTCCTCTGCCGGGGACACGGGCTCCTTACATCACCCAGGGCCAACTCACCGGCTACCGGCAAGGAGAGCACATAAGCCCTCAATACCAGCCTGGAAAAAAAACCAAAAAACCCTCTTTTGAGACCCTCAAGCAGTGAAAAATACACATATTATATTATGCCCAGAGAAGCTGTGGTTGCCCCATCCCTGGAGGGGTTCAAGAGCAGGTTGGAGGGGGCTTGGAGCAACCTGGGCTGGTGGGAGGTGTCCCTGCCCAGGGCAGGGGGTTGGAACTGGATGATCTTTAAGGTCCCTTCCAACTCTTAACCATTCTGTGTGATTCTCTATACAGCAAACCTGGCACCTTCCTCTCAACAGGTCCACGTTGGGATGGTTTCTTGGCCAACTCGAGGGGGTCCCTGGCTAAGTTTGAGTGAAAAAAAAAGAAAATTAAAAAGCCGAAGTTTACAGCAAAAAAACAGCTGCAGCCACTTTAAAAACCAAAGGAGACGGGAGGGGATTCCTAGATGTCAGCAGGCAGGGAAATTCTCCACCTGTTTCGCAAGGTTAGGGAGCTGCCAGCACGGCCACTAATAGATCATTAATACAAGAACAGCGGGGGCTTTGTGCCAAAGGCAAATCCCCCCCCCCTCACCCCACCTGCTGGGGAATGTAAATCTGACCCCGGCAGGGGAAGGAGGGGGGGGGTTGGCTCCCATTTTAAAGCTACTTTTAAAGCAGACGTGATTTTGCACATCGTGTACTTGGAAGATCTGGCTGGGGACACCATGGGGAGGCAGGAATCGGCGGCTCCAGGTGGGAAATCTGAAGGAAATAACACCTAAAAGCGCTCGGTTTGGAGCAGGCAGAGCCCAGCCTGTTCCATCGCAGCCAGGAAAAGGCAGTCACCATCAATAAAGGAGAATTTGAGGACTTGGGATTGTCACTGCAGCACGAAAAAAAACCAAAAAAGGCCAATTCACACACAACAGGGGTCTGGGTGTCTCTTCCCATCTCACACCTTCGTGCTCCCACCCGAGCTCCATTGGCACGGGAGAAAAATAGCACCAGGAAAACCATTTTCACCATGTGCTTACTCCAATATTTGACATTTATACCCACCCTTCACCTCCTAACCACAGCGAGGGGCGGACGGTCTGAAGGGAGCTGCAAACTAATTAAAATCTTCCCGGCGGCCACACTGCACATCAGCCACAGCAGTTTTCTTGCAAAGCAAAGAGGAAGTAGCCCCCCAAAAAGGCCATAAATAGGTTCTAGCAATGCTTCCAGAGCAGCTTCACAGACCTCCCCGTGCCAGGGATGGAGCTCGATGACAGGAGCACCCCCCTGGTTATCGCTGAACCAGCAGAACCATCCTCTGAGCTTCTGTTTGGGGTCTTCCTCCAGGAAACCTTTGAGATATGTATCTGAAATATCACTTTTGGGATAATATCCTCACTGCTGTTCGAGAAGCCATTTTACCACGTTCACTAGACCTCAGTAACTGATAAAATGGAATGTCTTCTACAGCAGGCAATGGAACGGAAGAACCTTACTGGGATCAACATTGACACCACTTCTCCCTGTTTTACTGAAATTCACCCTGAACCACTTGTCTTACACAGGAGAGCTCATGGAATGATTTGGTTTGGAAGGGACCTTAAAGACCATCTCATCCCCCCCCCTGCCCTGGGCAGGGACACCTCCCACCAGCCCAGGTTGCTCCAAGCCCCCTCCAACCTGCCCTTGAACCCCTCCAGGGATGGGGCAGCCACAGCTTCTCGAGGCAACCTGGGCCAGGCTCTCACCACCCTCACACCAAACAAGTTCTTCCCCACATCTCAGCTCCATCTCCTAATTTTTGGTTTAAAACTGTTCCTTCTCTTCCTATGGCTCCCCTTCCTCATCAAGAGTCCCTCCCCATCTCTCCTGGAGCCCCCTGAGGGACTAGAAGGGGCTCTGTGGTCTTCATGGAGCCTTCTCTTCTCCAGGCTGAACCCCCCCAACTCTCTCAGCTCCCCCTCCCAGCAGAGGGGCTCCAGCCCTCCCAGCATCTCTGTGGCCTCCTCTGGACTTCTTCCAACAGCTTCGTGTCCTCCTGATGTTGGTGGTCCCAGAGCTGCAACAGCTCCGTGTCCTTCTGATGTTGGTAGTCTCAAAGTCAGACAAAGTAGATCCTTGCACACTCTCACCAGATCCATCTCAGAGCAGGGAAAGTGCTTTAAATTGCATTTTACGGCCACCACCACTGCAAAGGTATTCACTGAAGGGGGAAGCACTAGGAAAACCAGGAGATTGATGCAGGTTTCTGGAGAGCTAAACTCCACAAGCCCCCACTGGCAGCAGATCCAGGCTCCCAGCTGGAGGAGGTGGTGTTACTCAACACGCTCACATCCACCCCTGCTCCTAATGCAAACACAGCCAGATCCTATTAAGGCTTCGGAGCTGGATCTCCAGTGTGAGACAGCAGTCTCATAGTGAGAGACAGCAGCGAGGTTTTCCTTCGGAGGCTGGAGGTCCCAAGCCCGAGTGAAGCCCTGACTTTCCTCCTCCCTCCCAGCTGCACTGAGATTTCCTCTTCCTACCCATTTTGAGGCCTCACCCTTCATCCTCCACCTCCGATCCATGCCATCCCAACCAGGGATGCTCTGGCTGCAGAGCTGCTCCCCATCCCTTCTCCTCCTTGCCCTGAGGGCTTTTCCCACTAGACTTGACCTGGCTCCCAAATGCCACCGGCCTATGCCTCCTGGGTGCCCCGAGCCTGGCAGACCAGCCTCTGAGAGCTGTTCAGAGCCAAGTCTTGCATTATAGGATAATGCTGATGCCTTTACGTAGCCCGTTTCCTCGCTCCCGCTGCTTAACGATGTCTAATTCCATTAGCATCCAAGACATTAACGCGCTGTAGGTCTAGGAAAACACACCCACCATCCCAACGCAAGCTGCAGAGGATCCAACAGGGAACACCTGGAAAACCAGCCAAGTCGGGAAGGATCCCGGACAAATATAGGTCTCTGAGGAGTATCTTTAGATTAGCAGGAGGCTCTGCCCCCACCGAGACCCCAGGATTTACCTAAATAGCTCCTTTCATCACAGCTCCCGGCGTTTTAGTGCTATTTTAAGCCAGCACCCTGCCCTACTTCCGAAGGAACAGCCTTCTCCTTGCCCGTGCAACCCAAGGAGCACCAACACCATCACAGAGAGAGGAGAGAAATCCCTCTCAACTCTGCCCTTCCATGATTAAATGAAAAAAAAAAAAAAAAAAAAATTACTATTTTGCCACTGTACCAGGCTAACGGGGGCTTCATTTGTTCTAATTGCAGCCTTGGAAAAGGGGGGAATGGGATTAACCTGAAAGAAGAAAAATCATATTAAAGATGGGGGCTCTGGAGGGACACAGCCTTCCCTCCTTCTCTGCCCCACCTCCAGCATCTGGTGTTATTCTCGGAAGAAATAAATAAAAAGACAGCCCAATCTGCTTTCCCCGATGCCTTATCACAGTTTTCTAAACAGGTTTTAGTAGCCAAGGCTAGGGCTGGGGGTCAGGTTTTGCCACCAGTGGTGACATTTCTGTTAATTCACACGGCAGCACAGCTTCTCTGCTCCAGGCTATAAAGAAACCGGGTTCTGGGAAGTTCCTTAGATTAAAAAAAAGGGCATCGCCAGCTCTTTTTGGGGCAGACAAGGGCTACATGAAGCATGTTAGAGCCAAAAAGCTTGTGTTAACCCTAAAATGTTTGCAGAAGTGGCGCTTGGCTACTTCTGCAAACATTTTAGGGTTAACACAACTGGCGCTAGGCCACTTCTGATTCATTTTTTGAATTAAACACCACCTAATCTGGTCAAATCAGCACCAATTCTGCAACCCCTCAATCTCAGCGCAGGCCGAAATCTGCCCTTTTTCTTCGCGCACCCCATTGACAAATAAGGAAGCATCTTTCCCACAAAAATATCCCAAAATACCAGATTCCCAAGTATTTTGGAGAGGTCCTACGGGGCTGATGCTTACGGGGTATCTACACTCCAGACCTTCTTGAGCTCTCTCCAGACAAGTGGCTGTTGGATGACACAACTTGCTTTTTCGAGATCCCATCGCCGTGTCTTGACTCAGCTGGTATTTGCACTTTTCCTCTGGCAGGCCCGAGGTCCGAGGCCACGCACCTTGCCCTTTAATCTCCATTTTTAGCCATTTTCGCAGCTCTTTCTTTCCTTTTTTTTTCCCCCCCTCCCCAAGCCTTCCTTATTAGCTACAAAACTCAACAAACCAAACCAACCAAAGCATCACAGAACATAAACACGACACAGTGACCTCGGTGATGGTGCTGTCTATTTTTTTTCTTTTAACAACCACAATTTCCCTTGTATTTAAGATTTGTCTTAAGCCTTCCCTTGCTTTGCATGCCACCACAAAGCTACTTTTGACTTTTGCATGGGTGTGATCGGTTATAAAAAATTCTGTGCAGCTCCCAAGGGGAGAAAGCCCAACGCTCAACCATCCCACTGCATTTCAGGAGCCGTAGTTTATGTTAAAAACAAGGTAAAAAAGGAAATTGACGCATTTTTCATAAAAGGATGTGTAAGAAAGCATTGTGTCAGGGGTCTTACACCCTCCAATACACACTTTAAATCTTCCAACCAGGAGAGAAAACCAAACCAGATACACACCTGGAAAAGCCCAAGCTTACAAAAGGACAGCAAAGCACAAACTTGGAAAAAAAAGCTTATTTTTAGGGTGTTTTCTTGGTTTTTTACAGGACACATTAAGCTACACGCTCTCAGCACCGCTCTCAGCTTTACCACCATGAATATCAAGCCAGTGGCTCGGTCTGCCTGTCTACAGAAAAGCTGAAATCTGGGTTTTTGTTTCATAAAACACAGCCCAGGCACTATGGAAGAGTACGGGGGGGCACAACGAGGGATGTCACCCCCAAACACACAACAGCTGCCAAAAGGAGGGCACCAGCTCCTCATTCACCGGTTTCGTATCGGTACAACGCTTTGCTAACACACACGGAGAGAAAAATAGCTTTAAATTATTTGTTCTTGCTTAGCCAGGTGTCTAAATACCGATATTCTGGGGTTTTTAAAGAATTTTTCATGGCTGGGGCTGCAGAGATGGGGAACTGGGTTGCTTTCTGCTGTTCACGTGTCTTTGGAAAGGATTTTTGCCTCCCCGAGGACGTCACACCTCGCAGGCGTGATGGGCTGGAGGTGGAAGGAAAAGGGATCACTTCTGTGCCACGAAAAAGCTCGGCAGGTTTATTTTCTCAGGGCACGAAGACGGGGAGGGAAAAAAAGGCACCCAACCTTCCTGAGCTCCAGCATCCAACCTACGTCCTCCAGGGGCACCACAACAGCCCCAAACTGCCCAAAATCGCATCCACCTGCCTGAAAAATGGTGCTTTTCACAGAACGTGGATCCCTCGGTTAATTCGAGCCTAAATTGGGGGTAAAGTAGATAATCAGACTTCACAAATCACTCTGATTTCCAGCATAACCACCCCGAGCGCTCTCCTGGGAGCGCCCAGTTTGAACATTAACGATCCCAGTTAACACCAGTTTCCCGCTAGAATCGGGCCACTATAAAGCAATTCCTGCCATCCCCCAAAATGAAGAGTTTTTAATAACGAATGTGCCCGCGTACGAGTTTAAGCACAAAAAGGAGGCAAATGGAAACACTGCATTTCTCCTGCCTAAACATAATTATAGTTACCACTTCTGCAGGGCTCTAGAGATGTAAATATATAGGTTAAACATAGTTAAAATTCTACATCCTACTTAATTGTAGGCATTTCCAATTGAATTGAAATTAGCTTTTATCTCCAGGTTTTAAATTATTAATAACCGCGGCACAATGTCACCACCTTTAAACAATAATCACAGCCAGGGAAAAGAAAAAAAAAAAGAAAGCTATTTTACTCCCCAGATTTCTAGAGACGCTGGAATCGGTGTCTCGAGGGGAAATTTCCTCCCCAAATTCCTGAGGTTTCCGGAGCATCGACGCAGGGAGCGAGGAGGCTCCAGCCAACGCCACCAACCCTCATGGTTAGGGATTAAATTCCCCAAAAAATTAGCAGGGAGGGGGGGGATGGTGGATGTGGTAGGGTTGTAAAGCCCTCCGCCTCCAAACGGGAGGATTCCTGATGGGATTTCCCGGGAATGTGGAAGCAGGAGCAGCAGGGACTCAGCTGAATCATAATGGCTGCATTGCCATTACCTTCCCCGAACAAGGCCAAACCGAAAACGCCGGCAGCTGCCCAGGATTTAGCAGGAGATTTACGGTTCTCACCGCTGCCGGAGAGACCTACAAAATCCCCCCCCTCCCACACCAAGACCCCCAAAATCCAGCTTGATTTAGGGAAGGGGAGATACACACACAGAGGTGAGAAAACCCCCAAAAATTAATAAAACACCCATGGGGAGCTGCCCGGGATTTAGCAGGAGATTTACGGTTCTCACCGCTGCCGGAGAGACCTACAAAATCCCCCCCCTCCCACACCAAGACCCCCAAAATCCAGCTTGATTTGGGGAGGGGAGACACACACAGAGGTGAGAAAACCCCCCAAAATTAATAAAACACCCGTGGGGTAAAGCTAACCGAGCCCCTAAGGGCCTCAAAGTCCAGGCTGCCACCCTGGGCCACTTTCCCTTCGTTTAAGGCCACGGTTATTAACATCTAAACATGTGATCGGCCACATGACAAGCTAAAAAAATCTCCCTTGGACCCGGCCGGAGGAGAAGGTAGAGATGGCAGCGTGCATCTCCCCGCTGCCCACCCCTCCAGAGCCCCAAATCCTCATTATTCCTTGGAAAACCTTCCTTTTTTCTCTGGGGATTTAATAAGGGAGGGGGGGTGTATAACTGGGTGGCCAAGGGCAAGTGGAAGCCCAAATGTGGGCAGGGGATGGCCCCCCCGGTGAGTGGGGAAGGGAATGGTATCGGATCAATTAAGGCAGGGAAATAAAATGTCCAGCAGCCCGGGCTTCCCCCCCCCCAGTCCTGGGGTTTCTCCCGTTAACGGGTTTCTCTCCTCGTTAACTGCTTTGGTGTCTTCTGCTCTTTCAAAAAAATAGTATTTAATATAACGGGGGGGCAGCTGGCACCCACCCCGGGGGCACCCAAAGAGCCAACTGGGCTTTGGGGGAGGAAGGAGGTGCTGGAGTGAGGAGCAGAGGGGGGGCTCTCATCCCCCCCCCCCCCAAAACCCCCCGGGGGGGTGGAAAGGGAATATAAGGGGGGGGGGTGTTGCCCCCCCCCAAAA
>NW_015091912.1:75625-75856 GCF_001431845.1 Calidris pugnax | reverse complement strand
TGAGGAGCAGGGGGGGGGCTCTCAACCCCCCCCCCCCCAAAATCCTCTAGGGGAGATGTAAAGGAATATCAGGGGGGTGTGTGTTGCCCCCCCCCAAAAAGCAGGGGCTCGGTGTGGGTGTGAAGGAGCACGATGCCCGACTGGGCTGGCACCCTGCCCTCCTCTTCCTCCTCCTCTGGGCACTGGGCTCTCCCCAGGATGGGGATCCCCCCCCCCCGCGACCTCAAGCAA
>NW_015091912.1:56752-74404 GCF_001431845.1 Calidris pugnax | reverse complement strand
GCTAGTCCAAATCACAGAATCACAGAATCTTAGTGGTTGGAAGGGACCTCTGAGATCATAGAATCATAGAATCGTCTAGGTTGGAAGAGACCCTTGGGATCATCGAGTCCAACCATCTCCCCTACTCTACAAAGTCCTCCCCTACACCATGTCCCTCAGCACTGCATCTAAACGGCCCTTAAACACAGCCAGGGATGGGGACTCCACCCCCTCCCTGGGCAGCCTGTTCCAATGCCCGACCACTCTTATGGTGATCATTCAAGATCAATCAAGTGATCCGGAGATCATCGAGCCCAACCACAAAAAAACAAAAAAAACCCAAAAAACCCAACAACAACAACAACAAAAAAAACCCACACCAAACACCCACCAAAAACACCGCACCCACCAACTAAACCCCACACTCAACACCTTGTAATGAATAACTGAAGATTTGTTGCTGATCAAATCTTAGGATTATCCTTTTCTGTTATACACAGTGTAAGGAAGTCCTGACTTACACAAACTGCAATGCTATCAAAATGTGTCTATGTAAGTGAATGTTTATCCTGGTACTAACCAAATCCATGTAAGAGATGGCACAAGCTGATTATGCCACCACCACTTGTAAAACTCGCCTAAAGTTGGATTGTAATTTACTGACCAAACAATTTAAGCAAGAAGAACGAGCCCATTGTGGCAGTCTTGAGAACTCCCTAACAAGAAGAGACGTCCACAATGTTATATTGCTAAACCATATGAGAATGTCCTGTCTTGACAAGATAAGCTTAACCCCAATGTTATCCGTGTTTTAACTCTGTACTAATTAATCAGGTAGAAGGGGAAGGGTATGAACTAATTTACAGCCGACATCATCTTGAAACCGCCTTGAAGCAAGACAGACCAGATGGAGTAAAGATAAGGGAAGAAGCAGAGGGGCGTACTGAAGGTGTCGAACCCGACCTCCGTGAGGATAAAAAGAGCTATTCAGCTTGCTTGAATTTGCGAGCCTTGGTGGAGCTGCGACTCCCCGGCCGCCCAGCGCTGCTTTTGCTTTCCTACCTTAATAAATATTTAGTGAATCTATTTCGGACTTAGTTTTTTATTTTAACTATAACAACCTCGCCATAAACCAATAACCTTGGGCACTAGAGCTTGCCCTGAAGAGCCATGTCTATACGTTTCTTAAATACCTCCAGGGATGGTTGTGGGAAATAAGCTAAGTTTGGCTTCAGCTAATTGATGTATCATTGTTAGTGTGATAATACTAACAAAGAAGCCTTAGTAATAGTAGAGTCTAATAAATTGCATCCAATTAATCCCCAGAAACGTCCTCGGTCTGTCAAAGGATCCTTGTTTGCAGAGCATTATCTAGGTGAAGAGAAACTGACTAGAACACGGACTTCAACACAAAAACCCAGAGGGGAGGGGAGTATCAATAAGGCCAAAGAAACCAGTCTGGTAAATCTGCCAAGTAGATGGTAGCAAAGACTCTGAAATAACGTGTAGCTTAATCAACTAATCAAAGGCGTGTTTAGGATAATAATTTCGTAGAATAGGTGCATGTGTGCCTTATATGGGAAAAAGTGCAAAATAAACCTGTAATAGGTCAAGCGGTCGGGAAGAACGTGAGCTCCAACTTCTCAGCCAATGAGAAGGGAGACAGAAACTCAAGCGGCCGGGATAAAGGTATAAAATACCTGAAATAGCAAAAAGGGCTTGAGTTTGAGGGCCGAGGGTGAGCCCAGCCAGCGTGGCTCACTGGGTTTAATTTCTCTGCTGAGGTGGGTCATCGAGGCTGCAGGCATTCATCAAATCTGGAGGATTTTGCAGAAAAAAACCCAGCCCACTTGAAGCCTTGAGGTATAGGCCAGGAGGGCTGCTGCCTGACAGCCCCTCTGGAAGCCCCGAGGAGGCGAGAGAGCAAATCAGATGTGTGCTGCAACCTCTCTTCCTTAGAATAGCATTGCTTTTTAAAAACCGCCACAGAATTTCAAGCTTTGTTTTCTTTAGCTGCAGCGGGGTTGCTAAAAATTGTGCTTGCCGCTCAGAGCTGGCAGCTTGAGGGTAACGGTATATAAAAAGACAAAAAAAAAAAAAGTGAAGTAGAAAAGCAAAGCATGCTGCTTTTTTGGTTTATTTGGTTTTTTGTTTGTGTTGGGGTTTTTTTCCCCCCCTTCTCCTAGTGCAGGGTGGAGAAGCAAGGACAGAAATAACGCTGCTCCCAGTCAGGCTCCCTCGTGTGAGCTGGAGAGGAATAAAACATCCCACCGACCTGCTCCGAAACCTCAGCCTCACGTCAACCCTTGGAAATAGATTTAAAAAAAAAAAAAATTAAAAAAATGAAATTAAAAAAGGCTTTTAGACTCTAAAGGCGATTCCTGGAGCGCCGTGCCACGCCGGCAGGCGGTAAGAGGCTGGGGGGGGGGATATGTCAGTGCCATCTTCCGTCGGCCGCGCCGCACTGCACAGCCCTGGAAATTGGGGCTGGAAAAGCAGGATTGCATCACCCAGCCCTTCCAGCCTGGCTCAAACCCTTCCCCTTGGAAAAAAAATAAATCCTTGGAACCAGCAACGATTCCCACCCCAGCCCAGGGGGAGGTTCCCGTCACTAGAGCACGCTTGCAACCCTCCGTCATTACAGAATATATTTTATTTATGGAATTTTACAAATAACTTTACAATTCACGTGACATAAGTTATGTTCTTTGTTTCAACGCGTATCTCGTACAACACCTGAGTTATTGAAATACTGAGATGGAACTTGAGCTTCGACCTGGACACGGGAAGGGAAACACAGATGAAAAAAAAAAAAACCAAACCCAAATAAAAATCCAAAAACAAGCTCGATTTGGGTCGTTTTCCCTCCTCGTCCTCCTGCCTGCCCCATCCCTTCCCTGACGGCGGGTACCAGCCCGAGCCAGAGATGGTCCCTCTCTGCGAGGAGCCTTGTTTTTCCAAGGGGTTTCACCCCAAATCAGAGAGCTGCAGATTTCTTAGTATTTGACTCAAGTCGATAAGAAACAGGATTAAAGTTGAAACGAGAAGACGACGGACTCAGGATCCCCGAGGGACCCGCATCGGCTCCGAGGAAGCCAAGCATCATCTTTGCCACCTTTCCAACCCTTGGGGACCTCCCAGGCACAGTCTGCAACCTCCTCCCTGTCCCCAGGGCATGGACAAGAAGATTTCTCCCCTTTCCTTCACCTCCAGCACAATGGCTTTTCCATCTCTGCAGGGCTCCTGCCAGCCAGGACTCAGCCCTGGCAGTGCCGTGGCTGCCCTCTGCCCCGTGGAAAGGTGCCAGCGATACGGTGTTTTCCAAATACTTCCTTGAGAGAGGAAGGAAAAAAAAAAAAAAAAAAAAAAAAGAGAGGGCACATACACCATTCAAAGGACTCAGTTTTTCCACATCAAATGGGTCAGCTCTCTGGAGCAGGGAAAGAGAGTTTCCAATACCACTTTCCTCCCGACTGCTGAAAAGTAGTAGCAACCCAAAGGATGGGGAACCACCACGAGGTGACCACGCTGGGACAGACCACGTTGCTTGAAGGTGGCTGCGTCCCACAGACCAGCTGCAGAGGGAGGAGTGACTTATGGTGACCATCCACGTGGCCAAGAGACGCTGCACGGGATAAAGCAAACCCCATCTCTCCTTGAAGGCATCACCCAAGGACCGAGTGGGACCTCTGGGTTGAAGGATGCTCCCCAAAAAGGCTCCCTGCTCCTCGGCACGCTGGTATTTTAACCTTCTGGGTGCAGAACAAAGCCAACAGCCTCCTGGGTGCCGAGGGGACAAAAGTCAAAGCCACCAAGAGCAGAGGTGCCGATCCAGGAGGATACTGGGCAGTGCCACATCTCAACAGAGGGCAGAGACCTACAGACTTGGGGACAACTGAGAGGAACATCATCCAGCTGGTACCTAAGGCAAATGAGGAACTGCAGTGAGGTGCTGGCAACCAGGGATCAATCCAGGGATGGCACTGAGCCTGCCAAGGGCTGAGGTCTCCCATCTCTCTTGGATGGGCCAGAAAATGATGCCAGCACATCCTCCAACCGGGGGTGGAAAGGAAGGTGTGGAAGCCCCAGCTCCAGCCCCTGAGGTGGCAGGATGGCTGTCACCCTGTCACACACACCCGTGGCCACCCACACGGGCACAGGAGGATGCTCTGTGACAAGCCACCCCTGGCACGTCCACCAAAGCACTTCTCAAAGCACCTTCATCCCCATCCAGTGTCATACCCACGAGGGTATAAGTCACCTAAAATCAGTGTGGCCACAAACTCACTGCTACCAGGGGCAGGATAAGGTTTGGGGGTGGACGAGGGGGGACAACAGGGGGAACCTCAAGCGACACGGGTGGGGTGGGCAACATTATCAATATGATAATTAGTCAATTCACCTAGTGAATCTGGGGAAAGCCAGCCCAGAAGCAGAGCTGTGAAGTGCCTCATCACACCCTTTCTCTGGCTACTCCCTAAGGCTGGGAACACACAACCTAAATTTTTTTTTTTTTTTTCTTTTTTCTTCTTTTTCTTAAAAATAGCCCCCCACCCCACCCTGAACCTCAGCAACTCAGCAGCATCAGTGTTTTAAAAACCGGTGTCTGTCCCCAGGTGTCGACGTGAGCTTGGTCACAGTGTAAGGACCGATTCCCAGGCTGGGGAGCCTGTGGCTGGGCAGAAATTTGCCATCCTGGCTCTGTCCTTGGGCCCTTCTCACCAGCATCACCCCACAGCTGCCCTCACAGAAGGAAAAGGGGTTTTTTTTAACCCCTCTATACAGCAACAGGGAATTAAGGGAGGTGAGGGCATCCTCACGCATCAGTCCGACCACACGAGGTGCGGTTTGGTGTCCTCTGCTCCGAGCGCCGACGCCCAGAATGTGCTTTAAAATTAAAAATAAATCGAATTCTCTTCACCCTGCACTTCCCAGGGCATCGTCTGGGCTGCCGAGGCAGAAAGGGAGCAAAACCAGTGGTGGCTCCGGAGAAACACTTCTGAAGACAGCAAGGATGATGCTGGAATCATGAGCTGTGGCTCCTCGAGCCTCCTCTTCCTCAGCAGCCCGAGGGTAACTCCGAGAAGGGTCTGTCCCAGTCTGTCCCCGTCACAAACCCCCCGAAAAGGGGTGAGGAGAGCGTCACATCCCATCAAAAGGGAGGGGAGGCAACACAGCGAGAGGAGTTCCCATCTCCCAACTCCGTCCTTCCCAGGAGACATGAGGAGAGAAGGGATATGACACTGGGAAAAGATTCTCTGGTCAGTTCAGGTCCCACAGCAACAGGGGATGAAGCTCCCCCTCAGCCTTCAACCAAAAGAAAATGAAGTCTGTGGAACAGCTTTAAAAACAAATGCCTCTTCTTCTGTACTGTGAAGTCAGTGCCCGCACAAGGTACCGTCGTTTGCTTTGCAGCAGGAAAAGGAAATTAAAAAAAAAACAAAAACAAAACAAAACCCCTTCCCCCCCAAAAAAAAATAAAACCCCAAACCCCTGGAAAAACTGGTCCAGGGCTGTGAGTCGGGCTGGTCCTACCCGATCTGGATCTGGCCAGAGTACATGGTGAGCAGCACCATGATGGTGAAGCCCGTCAGCAGCCCCGCGTTCTGGATGGCGAAGGTGATGAGGGCGCTGCCGTTCTGCTCGTCCTCCCGGCTCACCTCGTTCATTTCGGGGAACTGCAAGGGAAGAGAGTGTGAAATCGGGGCTCAGTGACCAGACTGGCTTCATCCTTCCCAGCCCTGCCTGCTGCTTCCCACCCCATGTCATCACAGAGTCATGAAATGGCTTGGGTTGGAAGAGACCTTAAAGACCATCTCATTCCAAACCCTTTCCATGGGCAGGGACACCTCCCACCAGCCCAGGTTGCTCCAAGCCCCCTCCAACCTGCCCTTGAACCCCTCCAGAGATGGAGCAGCCACAGCTTCTTGGGGCAACCTGGGCCAGGCTCTCACCACCCTCCCACCAAAGAGTTTCCTCCCAATATCTCAATCTCCCCTCCTCGTTGAAGCCATCACCCCTCATCCTATCACTACCTGCCCTTGTAAGAAGTCCCCCAGACCTGGCAGCAGCCCACAGAGCCCCCCCACCCTGTGCTGCAGCACCCAGGGATCACCCCATCTCCTGCCAGCCTGGTCCCATCCCAAACATCAGCTCCAGCAGCACCACAAGCAGGAGCACATCTCAGCCCCTGGCACTGCCTTGAGCCCAGACACGCTGCAGGAGACACAGCAGCACCTTCACAGAGGGGTTTGGGTTGGAAGGGACCTTAAAGACCATCTCATTCCAAACCCTTTCCCTGGGCAGGGACACCTCCCACCAGCCCAGGTTGCTCCAAGCCCCCTCCAACCTGCCCTTCAACCCCTCCAGGGATGGGGCAGCCACAGCTTCTTGGGGCAACCTGGGCCAGGCTCTCACCACCCTCCACCAAAGAAGTTCTTCCCCACATCTCAGCTCCATCTCCCCTCTTCCAGGGTCAAACTCTTCCCCCTTGTCCCCTCCCTCATCACGAGTCCCTCCCCAGCTTTCCTGGAGCCCCTTGAGGGACTGGAAGGGGCTCTGAGGTCTTCATGGAGCCTTCTCTTCTCCAGGTTGAACCCCTCCAACTCTCAGCCTGCAAACCCATCCTGGCAAGTATTTGCCACCCATCCCAGGGCTCTCAGCCAGGTCACCATCCCAGGCAAAGCAAAGACGAACACAGGACACTACAGACAACATCTTCGTTGGTCAGGGGGACAGAGCAAACACTCCCCTGTGCTCTCCACGCCTGACTTGCCCCCGGGCTCTTCCTCCAGGCCAAAAAACCCCTAACAAAGTCCCAACTATACACCCCAGTAGCCCCTCCCAAGGCTCAGCATTTACCATGTCGGCCAGCGCGATGTAGAGAAACATCCCTCCGGCCAGAGCGAAGATCCAGTTGGCAGAGAAGTGGCTCCCAGCCACAATCCCAAAAGCCAAGCCCACGTAGCAGCAGCAGGCAGAGATGAAGTTGAAGAAGAGGGCTTGGCGGATGGTCATCCCGGCGTTCAGCAGGATGACAAAGTCCCCTGCGGGAGAAGAGGACGGGGAGGATGAAGAGGGAGGAGGAAGATCCAGTTGGCAGAGAAGTGGCTCCCAGCCACAATCCCAAAAGCCAAGCCCACGTAGCAGCAGCAGGCAGAGATGAAGTTGAAGAAGAGGGCTTGGCGGATGGTCATCCCGGCGTTCAGCAGGATGACAAAGTCCCCTGTGGGAGAAGAGGACCACGAGGATGAAGAGGGAGGAGGATGAAGAGGGAGGAGGCTGAAGAATGGGCACAGCCCCAAGGTGCTCATACCCATCCCCTGCTTTTGCCCGAGGTCAAGTGTGGGCTCCCCGTGGCCACTGGCGCCAAGCACTAGCCACACCAGCCCCTCCCTGCCAGCTCTTGGCCCTGCCTGTGCATAAATGTGGACATTTAAACCCAAACCGCTGCCCGCCTCCCCCCTCCCAAACCAAGGAGCTGTTGGGTTGCTTTTTATTTTTCTTCAGATGCCTCCATCTAAATTTAAATCTCAGACATCATATTACCTCGTTATTTTTAGAGCGGCGATTACTCAGTGCAGTTTACAGCCTCGCCTTTCCCTTTCCATCACAGAATCATAGAATTGTCTAGGTTGGAAGGGACCTTAAAGATCATCTAGTCCAACCATCAACCTAACTCTGACCAAAAAAAATAAATAAGAAATAAGCAATTAAAAAAACCCACTAAACCATATTCCTGAGGACCACGTCAACCCATCATTACTCTGTTTATTCCCCCCCCCAAAAAAATCACCTTTTTCTCTCGAGAAATAACGAGCGGGACCCGGCAGGTTTAGCCTTAAAGAGGGGGCAGATCACAGAATCACAGAATCTTCTAGGTTGGAAGGGACCTTAAAGATCATCTTGTCCAACCGTCAACCCGACTGACAAAAATAGACACCCACACAACAAACAAGGAGCATCATCACTAAACCAGACCTCCCAGCACCACATCAACCCGTCTTTTGAACACCTCCAGGGATGGGGCCTCAACCACCTCCCTGGGCAGCCCATTCCAAGGGCTGAGAACCCTTTCAGGGAAAAAATTGTTCCTAATATCCAGCCTGAACCTCCCCTGGTGCAACTTGAGGCCATTTCCTCTCGTCCTGTCGCCTGTGACTTGAGAAAAGAGACCGACCCCCATCTCTCTACACCCTCCTTTCAGGGAGTTGGAGAGAGCAAGATCCCAGAGCTTTTGTGGCATCTTTTTTCCCCCCAAGGACTGACGTACCCAGCTCGTGGGGGAACTCCTCGCAGAGGATGGCCACCGAAGTGCTGATCCCTTGGAAGACAGAGACGGTGAAGGAGGCCCCAATGGCCAAGCCGTCGATGAAGTTGTGGAGGCCATCACTCAGGGTGATCATCCACGCCAGGGTGCCGATGTCCGAGTACCTCACCTCCTTCAGCCAGTAACACGCGCTCTGCGAGGCCTGTAGATCCTGCCACGGCACCCCAAAAACGGGGGCTCAGCACCCAGATAACCTTGGCAGTATGGGGGGGGGTCACCTCTCCTTCCACCACCCAGGAGAACCCACCCCAACATGCAAAAAACCCACATGAGGCTCGACCTGAGACATTTGCTTTCCACCACCCACGGAGGATTTTATCAGGGAGGTGCAATTGGCTTCAAAACTGCCCTTTTTTATTAACAGACTGGTTTTTTTTAGCACATCCCCACCCCATAACCCCATGGAGGGAGGCACTAACCTGGACGGAAAGGGATCCCACCACAACCTTCTCATCCCCAGAGGGGGTCTTGCACTCCAGCTCGCTGGTTATGTGGGGGATCATGTGGTCCAGGTCCCCGTTCTGCAGCTTCTCGGTGACCCCATCCTCCTGGTCCTTCTTGGAGGGCAGAGCCTCGGGGCCGTAGTGGCTGTGCCCATGGTGATGCTGTAGGACAGGGAGGGGACATTCAGAGGTGTCACCCACCCTGGCCATTTCTGTCATTTGCCACCCACTCAGCCCTTCCTCGGCCTCACCTGGTCCTTCTGCTTCAGGAGCATCTTCAAGACCTTCTCCGTGAAGAAGAAGAGGTAGAAGCCCCCGAACACCACGGCGGATTTGGAAACGTAATAATCTTCTTGAGGGTTGAATCCAAACGCCTGCAGGCAAAAAGGGGGACAAGTGACAGGACAGAAGGACAGACTCTGACAATGTCCTTCGTCTGCCTTCACCCTGGCACCTCGGGGGCAACGCTGCCACTTTTTGACCTCTCTCTACGCAGCGGCTGCTTTGGGGGCAGGCTCAGAAAATGCCTTGGAGCACCTTTAATCTCCTTCTCACCCCCAGCCCAGCCGGCTCTGCCCCCCAGGGCATCGGATCCACCACCCCACAGTGGGGCAGGGATGCTAAAAGCAGGCTTAGAAAACCTCTTTCGGCAGAAAGGTGACCTTCCCGCGGGGCTGGAAAGGGCAATAAAATAACATTTTGGTCAGTTAGGTTGACGGTTGGCCAAGATGATCTTTTAAGGTCCCTTCCAACCTGGAAGATTCTGTGATTTCTCTGCTTGAAGCAGAGCAGAGCTCTCCCTGGAGCCATTCCCTTCCCAAAGAGGGGTGAAACACCAGCTCCATCCATGATCCTGAGGGCTTCCAGCTTCTGTACCTCAATCTCAGCTCCCCTACAACGCTGCCTTCCCCTTCTCCAGCCCAAAGAGAGAGAAAAACAGCCCCCCAAGAGAGAGAAAAGGACAGACCCCCCCACCCCATCCTCATCCTACCTCGGGGATGAGCTGGAAGAGGGCGTTGGAGTAGAGAGTTCCAATCGCCAGAGCTATGAAGTAGAGGAGCAGCCGCTTGTAAAAGGTCTTCTTCATGAAGGGCACCACGCTGGCTCCCACCAGCGAGCAGAGGGAGATGACGGTGACGCAGAGGAACCCGTAACCCCAAACTGCGGTGGGTGCCCCCAAAAAAACCCACCCCGGGGCGGTGGTGGTGGTGGTGGTGGTGGGGGGGGAATGGGATGAGGGGAAGTTGATGATCAACGTAGGGAAGGGGAGGGAAGGGAAGGAATCCACACCAAGAGGAGGGAGGGAAAGAGAGAGAGGGAGGGGAGAGAAGAGGACATTAATTAGTGATTGCTTGTTCATCTGGCATTGGTTTGAGAGGGAGGAACCTGGTGCTGAGGGGCTCTAGGAACGGCAATTTGGGAAGGGTCGGAGGAGCACCCCACCACGGAGCTTACCCCAGAGAAGATTTGGAGCAAGCAGCCATTTTAGCTCTTTTTAGCTCTCTTTTCTCTCTTTTTAGCTCTCTTTTGCTCTCTTTTCTCTCTTTTTAGCTCTCTTTTCTCTCTTTTTAGACAGAGCTGAGTTTTGGGAGCCAGGCCATTTCGGAACCAGCACCCCAGCTTTACTCTGAGCCCCCGCAGGACATCAGGCAGCCGTTCCAGTGCCACCGAGCACCAAGGACCCCCCCCGAGCATCTCGTACGCTCCATCCTCACCCCACGGCCCAGAGAGATGCAGCCACATCCCCAAAAATCACACTGGGATGCTCCGGCCGGCGGCGAGGATGGAGCCTACGTAAGGCATTTCGGTTCCTGGCAGATCAGGAAATAGAGGCGCTTGGTTTTTTTTATGTTTGGCAAATAAATAAATAAAATAAAATCACAGTTCTGGAGTTGAAAAACAGCCTTGATAAAACATGTAGGAGGAATTTTCTGCCTGAGAACGGAGCAGGTAACGTCGAGGGGTAAATCCCAGCGGCAGCAAAGGGTGCTCTGCTCAGAGGGAAGGTCACACCTTAAATGCAGAGTTTTAAGGAGCTTGGATTCAGCTCGTCTCCTCCCCAGGAGGTGGGGAAGGGCTCTGGGAAGCAGAGTTTGTGGGGAGACAGAAGCATCCCTGGAAGTGTTCAAGGCCAGGCTGGATGTGGCCTTGAGCAACCTGCTCTAGTGGGAGGTGGCCCTGCCCATGGCAGGGGGTTGGAACTCGATGATCTTTGAGGTCCCTTCCAACCCAAACCATTCTATGACTCTATATTTCAGAGGTGTCTGATCTCACCCAAACCATTCTATGATTCTATATTTCAGAGGTGTCCGATCTGAGAGCGTGTGGCTGTACTCATTCAACTCCAGAAGTGTGCAATTACAACACAATTAGTGTGGCTGTACTCATTCAACTCCAGAAGTGCACAATTACAACACAATTAATTATTTGCGACGTATCCGTCGGGCCCATCAGAGCACCAGGAAACCTCACGTAAGCAATAAATCCTTGCGAGAACATTGGTGTTGTAAACCAGAGGAGGGGGGTGGAGTAAGCAATAAATCCTTGCGAGAACATTGGTCTTATAAACCAGAGGAGGGGCGGGCGGAAAAAAAAGGGCAATTAAAACATTCGTAAAAGCTGACTAAACGGGGAGGAAGCTGGTGCTTCTCCGGGCTGTTCTGTGTGGTTTTACACGGTTGTTCAGCCTGGAGAAGAGGAGGCTCCGGGGAGACCTAATAGCAGCCTTCCAGTACCTGAAGGGGCCTACAGGAAGGCTGGGGAGAGCCTGTTTAGAAAGGCCTGCAGTGACAGGACGAGGGGCAATGGCTTCAAGCTGGAGGGGAACAGATTTAGACTGGAGATGAGGAGAGGGTTCTTCACTGGGAGGGTGGTGGAGCACTGGGACAGGTTGCCCAGGGAGGTGGTTGAGGCCCCATCCCTGGAGATATTCAAGGAGAGGCTCGACGAGGCCCTGGGCAACCTGGTCTAGTTGGGGGTGTCCCTGCTGACTGCGGGGGGGTCGGACTAGATGGCCTTTGGAGGTCCCTTCCAGCCTGGGCAATTCTATGATTTTATGATTCTATATTTTCTCCGCCTCGCAGGATTTTCCATCCAGCATCACAGCCGGGCAGCACATCCCTCCGAGGGAGAAAATCCCCAGAAACAGCCCATGGAGTGGGAGCAAACAGCTTCTCCCAGAGCCTTCCCACACCTCAAACTTGGCCAGCAGCCTCGCAAGGACCATCAGGGCTGGAAGGACATGACCTCCCCGTGTTGCCTGCACGCTCCGGGGGGTTTCCTGGTGCTCGGAGAGGGGGAGGTGAGAAAAGCCCTGCAGAGGAGCCCCTTTGAGACAAGCCCTCAGCCTCGGGTGATGGAGGGATCGGTTCGATTTGGTGAGGGGTTGGAGGCAGAAGAGGAGGCCCAGAGAGCTGCCCTTGGAGATGGGGAAGAGAGGCAGGGACTTTTCTACCGCACCTCTGGGATGAGCTGGAAGAGCGCGTTAGAGAGCAGCGTGCCGATGGAGAGGGCGATGAAAAACGTGAGGACCCGGCTGAAAAAGGCTTTCTGGGTACACGGCACGATGAAGACTCCGAGCAGGGAGGCCACGTTAATCATTGACACACTGAGAAAACCAAAGCCCCACACTGCGGAACGAGAAGAAACGAGGGCCAGACATTACCGAGGCTCTCGGCGCGGGGAGATTGGGGAGGGATCCCCCCAAAACATCCCGGATCCGGGCAGGTGGAAAAAGGTTGGCTCAGGGTCTCTACAGCCCAACGCTGGGGCTGGAGCATCTCCCTTTGCTCCGGATGCTTCAACTCTGACATTGACCATCATTTTTCTTGCAGGGCAGGTGGAAAAGAAGCCAGTGGGTTACTTGGAAGAGGTTTTTCCAAGCCAACCCTGGCCTTGTGGGGTGGGAAAAGCCAGTGCTGTGCTCAGGGCAACTGATCCAAGACCTTGGGCATTGTCAGGACACAGAAGCCTGGAATTTTATTTGCCTGGAGGCCCGTGGAGCCACCCCCTCCCACCCACAGGGATTCACAGCAAGATCCCCATCATCCAGCTATCCCTCCGACCTGCAAGATCGGGGCAAAGCCACGCTGTGAGCTCAAACCACATGGAGAAAAACCCACCAGGACTGCCTCCTCTCCTCTCTGCAGCTCTTCTGCAGGTCCTGGGGTGCCTCATGTCCCCCCAGACTCCATGCCCAGTGCTCATGCCCCCCCGGTTCCTTGCTTACCTTCGGCTGAACTGGGTCTGCTCTCCTCTGTTTGCTCATTTTCCTCGTTTTCCAGGTTTTCGGAGGCGCACGCCCTGGACTCCAGCTGCTGCAGGATGGTGGGGCAAAACTCCTTGAACTCTCTGTGCCCCACAGCAGAACCCTCACTCAAGTTGTGGATGGCAAAAAGCTCGACGGAGCTGAAGCACTGGGGAAGGGAAAAGACAGAAGACACGTGCCTTTGAGACCCAACCCCTACAGTTCTGCAAAGAGGATTTGGGGGGTCCCCAGAGCCCCCCCAGAGCCTTACCCGGGAGAGGTTCACCCTCTGTTGTGACCCCTGGGAGATGTTGGCGTGTCCCACTCCCACGTCCAGGCGGTTCAGCAGGACCTTGAGCTGCTTCAGGCTGAGGGTTTGGCTCTCGCCGTATCGCTGGAGGAGATCCTGGAGGAAGGAGGCTGCCGAGAGCCCCGGTGCCCTGGGATTCCTGCCTGCCCAGATCCGGGGGCAGGGAAGAAGGCAGAGCAGCAGGAACAGGCAGCAGCCCCGGGGGACTGTGCTGGGAATCATGGTGTCTCAGGGATGCTGGAAAAAAAAAAAGCCACACGTTGCCATCAGCTTTAGCATCCCTGGTGGCTCCAATCACCGCTCTTCCACCCCACAGCTTCCTCACCTTGAGTGCTGTGTCCAGTTTTGGGCCCCCTACCATAAAAAAGACATTGAGGGGCTGGAGCGGGTCCAGAGAAGGGTGACAAAGCTGGTGAGGGGTCTGGAGAATAAGTCTGATGAGGAGAGGCTGAGGGAGCTGGGGGTGTTCAGCCTGGAGAAGAGGAGGCTGAGGGGAGACCTTATTGCTCTCTCCAACTCCCTGAAAGGAGGGGGTAGAGAGATGGGGGTCGGTCTCTTTTCTCAAGTCCCAGGCGACAGGACGAGAGGAAATGGCCTCAAGTTGCCCCAGGGGAGGTTCAGGCTGGATATTAGGAAAAATTTTGTCACTGAAAGGGTTCTCAGCCCTTGGAATGGGCTGCCCAGGGAGGGGGTTGAGGCCCCATCCCTGGAGGTGTTCAAAAGACGGGTTGATGTGGTGCTGGGAGGTCTGGTTTAGTGATGATGCTCCTTGTTTGTTGTGTGGGTGTTTATTTTTGTCAGAGTTAGGTTGACGGTTGGACAAGATGATCTTTAAGGTCCCTTCCAACCTAGAAGATTCTGTGATCAGGAGATGGCAGATATCTTCAGGGAGCCCCAAACCTGGGGGGGACACAGCTTTGTGCAGCGCTGAGAGCACCCAGATCACAAAGAGGGGGGATTCGACATCTTTTCAACGAGCAAAATCAAGATCAGTCACTTCTTCTCCACCCACCAAGGACCCCACTCACCTCAGCCCTGTGCCAAGGGGTGCCAGGACACGGCTCCCGGGGGCTCTCCAGCTCCACAAGCACCTGGGGATCCCTGGGGAAGAGCAGCCAGAGGTTGGAAAACAGGCAGGAGGATGGAAGGGCTGTGATGAGGATCCTGCTTCTCCACCAACAGCACAACCAGCAAACCCCAGTGTGGTGAATCCCAACACTGGCTGCTGGATTCGACTCTCCAGAGGGTAAAGAAGCCACACACCAGCCCCCCAACCCTGCCACGTCAGGTCCCCCTGGTGCCACCAAGGCTGGGACACACACCCCTTGGGGACAGCTGCCAACACACAGCAGCGTTGGGAAAACACAGGAGCCCAGAAGAGGTGGCCCCTTTTCCTGAGGTTATATTTTAACCCCGGTAATAACAATAACATCCAGCGACTGTAGATGCCTTTATAGTATTTGCTTAGAATCAATCCTTGCCCTTTTCCCTTCCTTTCATGTAGGCCAGGAATCGATAAAAGCGGGGTGACAGAGGGCACGGGGAGCCACCAGCCTGCGTGGGGTGCAAAGGAAAGGGGTTCAGAGCCAGGGTGGGAGGGAGGAGGAGCACGACCCGCACGTCCAACCTTGGGCAGCACCCAAGAGGTTGGAGCAAGGCCCGGGCTGCCTTCCTGGAAAAGCTTCATCCCGAAGGTGGACGGCAAATTTGGAATTTGCAAAGACAAACAGAGAAGAATTCTCGTTAGCTGCCCTCTCCCTGCACCCAGCAGCAGCCGTTGTCCCCCCCTTCCCACCCCCGGTGGTTTTGGGGACACGCTCGCTGCCTTCGTGGTTTCCCGGTTCCTGCCCCGTTGGGGATGGGGTTTCCATCATCCAGCCCTGGCACGGGACCCACCACCCTGGCACACCCCCTCCCTTTCCCCTCATCCCGTGGCTGACGGCTTCCAGATTTCGGTCTCTTCCAAAAAAAAGACATTTTTGAAGCCCGGCCAACTAATTGTTCTGAAAATAACCTTGAGCAGGGTTTACCAGGCATGGTTCTGCCCGAGGTGGCCCAGGCCAAGCCTGGCAGGACCCCGTTGCCCCTCTAGGACCCCTGTTCATCCTCCAGGACCCCTGTTCATCCTCCAGGACCCCCCCTTCTCCCTCCAGGACCCCCCCATTCCTGCAGGTTTTACAAGCTTAGCACCACTTTGTGAGCTTTGTTCTCCAGGAAAGGCAAAGGCCTTGGAGGTTTTAGCTTCCTCCTGCCAGGGCTTAACTGGGATGCTTTGCTTTTAACCCCTTCTCCTCCCAAATCAGGGGGGGTGCCAAAGGGGCTCCACCTGCTCGGGGTAGGGGGGTACTAGAAGAACCTCAAGGAACCTCTGGCTCTTCAGCAACCCTCAGGGCACCTTCCTCTTCCTCCCCTCCCCAAACCCACCCTTCCAGATGGCTTCTCAACACCCCAAGAGGAACAACTAGCCCCAGGTGGCCCACGTGGGACCATCTGGGGTGGGCCAGTGATTATCACAGGGTAAACACAGGGGCTGGCAACCGGCCCAGGGTGGCCAAAGGCAGTGCCACCACATCCCAGGACGGGGACACGTTGGCTGCTTTTCCCCCTCCCCGTTCCAGTTGAGTGGTCCCCCCACATCCCTTGGCCTCGCCGGCGGCCATCCCGTTATCACCAGCCCGTGCCAAGGCATGCAGCCTCTCACCAGTGCCCAAAAATAACCTTCCCCCCCCTCCTCCCCAGGTTTCTCCCCCCCCAAAAAACCGGGCAGAGCCGGGCAGAGCCAGGGTGGAAAACCCGGACCTCAACTTTTCCCCAGCTGGCAAACAAAAAAAGGCAGGAAGCAGTTTGAACTTGGAATTGCCGTTTTAGGGAAGAAACGAGGTGGGAGAATCACCCCTCGGGGGAAAAAAAGGCTCAAAAAGGATGAACCCAGAGATCTTGGACCCCCCCAAATCTAACAGGGAGCCCCCCAAATCTAACAGGGAGCCCCCCAAATCTAACAGGGAGCCCTGAGTGAGGCAGGAGGGTGCCTGCACCCCCAAAACCCCTCCATCCTGGGGGTGCAGGGAACACCTTGGGGGATACAAACCCCTCCCCATCGCTGGCTGAGTGGGGACCCCCCCGTAACCCCCCCTCTACCTTCAAGGGCGTCCTCTTGTTGGCCACGGGACCCGCTGGGGTGGCCCCGGGGAGCCACGTCCCACCTCCTGACCTATTTTATCTCGGTTTTCTCTGCGTTGGGACGGGGCAGAGGGAACAAACCTCCAGTCACGGGGAGGGGACGACCCACGGGACGATGCCAGCTGGAGAAAAAAGGGGCAAGGGGGATCCCCCCCCCCAAAAAAACCCCTCCAGGTCTGCACCCCAACCTCTCACTGGGTTGCAGCCAGCCAGCCCCACCTCCTTTCCGGAGGAAAATCCTTTGCTCCACGTGTCCGGAGGCGAAGGCAGGACCTGCCCACGGGCAGGGGGGGTTTCCATGCCCCCTGGCACGTCCGCACCCCCTTGGGACGGCACCTCGTCCCCCCTTTTGCCCCCCCAAACTGCCTCCTTAGCCCCTAATTTCCACCCTTGTCCCCCTTTTGCCCCCCCAAACTGCCTCCTTAGCCCCTAATTTCCCCAGACCCCATAGCCAGGTCCCCCCACCCCACAGATGGTGGTTTCCAACCCACAGACGGGTCCTTAGCCCCATAGAATGGCTCCTTTGCCCCACAGACGGGTCCTTTGCCCCATAGAAGGGGTCCCTTGCCCCATAGAAGGGGGGTCCTCTGACCCACAGACGGCTTCTCTGCCCCACAGTCGGTTCCTCCACCCCATAGCAGGGTCCTCCACCCCACAGTCGGGTCCTCCACCCCATAGCCGGGTCTTCCACCCCACAGCCGATTCCTCCACCCCACAGCCGATTCCTCCACCCCACAGCCGGCTCCTCCGCCCCATAGCCGGCTCCTCCGCCCCATAGCCCACCGCTGCCCGCACCCTCCCCTATCCCCAGGCCCTATGGCGAACCCCATAGCTTCCCCCAGGCCCTATGGCGGGTCCCTGAATCCCTATCCTCCTCCTCCTCATCTTCATCCCCATCCCCGTTCCCATCCCGGGGCTCGGGGCCCGCCCCAGCCCGGTCCCCCGCCGCCCTCCAACCGGTCCCCCGGCCCCACAGCCGGTTCCCTGCCCGTTCCCCATCATTCCCCATCCCATCCCGTCCCATCCCGGCCCTACCTCCCGCCGCCACCGCCGTCGCCGCCCGGTCCCGCTCCCGGTGCCCGCTCCCGGTCCCGCAGGGCGCAGGCTCGGCCGGCTCACGGGGAGCGCTCCCATTGGTCGGTGTCACCGTTTGGCCCGCCCACCG
>NW_015091912.1:46923-56603 GCF_001431845.1 Calidris pugnax | reverse complement strand
GCACCCCACGGACCCCCCATCACTCTTTGGGGGCATGGGGCACCCCATGGACCCCCCCAACCCAGGGGCAGGGGGCACCCCATAGATCCCCCTGTTAATTTCTTAGATGTATATGGCACTGCACGGACACACACCCCCCCCAGGCACCCTTGGGGATATGGGGCACCCCATGGACCCCCCCAAATCACTCCTTGGGGGTATATGGCATCCTTCAGACCCCCCCAGGCACCACTCGGGGGCACGGGACACCCCTCAGCCCCCTCCCAAAAGGGGAGAACCAAACAGACCCCACCTGATGGGACACAGGACCCCCTTGGAAGGGGCTGGAGGGGTTGAGCCCCCCCATTTTTGGCTCCAAGACCCCCCCCCCAAGTTGCTGGGGGTTGAGCTTCACCCTGCACCAAAGCACCCGCCGGGGCTGGGCGAAGGCTGCCAAAGTCCAGGGGGGGGGCAAATAAAAGAGGATAAAAAGCCATTATTGGTAAATGATTAACCCAGGGCGCAGGGGACACGGTGACAAGCTGCTGGGACAGGCTGTGGCCCCCCCACCTCATCCCAGGACCACCCCCCCCCTAGGAAAAAGCACCCAACCCCTGCATCCACCTGCATCAAGAAGGAGCAGCTGCCAGCAACATTTTTATTGAAGTGAAAACTACAGTTACAGCCAAAAAAACCCCTACAGTACAGCCAAAAAAAAAAAAATTTAAATATTTTCAACTTTTTTTTGGTTTTTTTCCCCTTAAAAGGGAGGGGAGGGGTTGAGGGGGGAAGGAAAAGGCTCCTGCTGTACCCCCATCCCTGCTGGTGTTTGCACAAGGAAGGGGGGTGGGAGGCAGGAGGTGAAATCCAGGTGATTTTGGGGGTGCTCTTGCCCCCCCTCAACAGTTTCAAACGCAAAGGGCTCAAACATCTCGTGGCCACAGCAAGAAAACACCTGAAATAGCTCAAAACTCATGTGCTTTCCCTTGGGCTACGGCCCCACTTTCTTACCAGCCCGACAAAATAATAAAAAAAATTAGAAATAATAAGGATTTCTCCTCGGAAAACCAGTGACAGAACAACCAGCTGAACTGGAGCTGGGTTTTTTAAACGAGAACTCAGAAAAGTAAATAAAATTCTAACTGGGCGGCTGCCTCGATTGGGGATGATGGGAGAAATTTTGGGGGAAAAATATAATAAATCCCAGAAATCGTTGAGTTTTGCATCCAGCACCCCCCTGGGATGGGGAGGGAGGAGCTGGAGCCTGCGCTGGGGGAGCAGCCTCACCTCTGGGGCTCGTTTATTCCAACCCCTTTGCTGGGAGGACTGGAAACCAGTGGGGAGAGACTGGGAGGGCCCCAGAGCGATGGGGTTTATGCTGCAATTTCATTCCCATGGAGATAAATCCCAAAAGTCCATTGTTCTGGGGCCCTGCAGGATGCTTCTGAGCAGCCTTTTAAACCAATAAAATAAAAAAAAAACCACGTGCAGAAACAAATAAATAAAACAATAAAAAATTAAGGAAAGGAAGTCCCTTTTGCAGATTTTACCAGCAGCGGTTGGGGGAGCTGAACCCCAAAAATGAGCTCTTTTGGTTTTTTTTAATTTTTTCTTTTTTCTTTTGGTTTTTTTCCACATCCCCCCAGCTATAGGAAGAAGAGTTTGTCACAGAGCTGGGCGCTGGGCTCGTGGTGCAGGATTTGCCCCGAAAGAAATGCCAACTTGTGAGCGTATTTGCAGGGAGCGGGGACGCGGATGGTGCCCGGCCAGTTCCAGTAGAGGTGACAAAGCTTGAAGGTCAACCTTGGGGACAAGAGGAGGAAGAGGAGGAAGAGGAGGAGGTTAGTGCTCCCTGCCATTCCCAGCTCGTAGAATTGTATATTTTGGGGTCAGATCCTGCTCCTTAAAGGCTGCCACGGCTCAATCTGCTCATGTTTTTCTTCCCCGTGGCAGGAATTAAAGGTCAGGCTCCGCCTGGGCTGCTGATAGCAGCTGATTATTTGATTCATTAATTATTTGAGCTGTGTTTCAACCCGTCACAGCTCTCCTTCAAGGCCACCCGGGCCAGCACAGGGTGACACAGATTTTTCCTTTATCACCTTCCCAATTAATTCTTGCCCAGAGAGGAGGCGAGACAGACACCATCCTCCTCCTCGTCCGCTATGGAGCCCTCCCAGTTAACCTGCTGCCCCTTCCCCGGGCAGCTCCACAGGGGGAGTGGAGTTTTGAGTGATAAAAACCAGATTTAAGGGCTCAGAGGTAGGTCCAAACACCCCAGGGGACAGCAAAAAGCCTGTCCTTACCTCTGCAGGTGCTCGCAGCTGAGGTTGGCCGTGTTCAGCACACAGACGTAGCGCGTGGGGATGCTGCAGCCCTGGCGAGAGGAATGGGCCACCAGAAAGAAATCCTCCCTGGGAGGGAAGAAAAAGCAAGGTTTTATCACACACCAGGGAGTTTGGAAGTATTTTTTTTTACATATATGGGTTTTTTGGGTTTTTTAATCCCATCCCATCACCACTCACCAGTCCGAACTGGTGACCGTGTGGTCGACGACGGTGCCCGGAGGAGGGGAGCTGAATTGTTCCGCCGTCAGGGCGTAGAAATTGGTGCTGAGTTGCTTCTGGACCACCACCACCACCATGGTGGGCTGGTAGTTCTCAAAGGTATCAAAACATTTCTGCATTTGGGGGATTTCATACTTGAGCACGGTGTCGAGCTGGCTGTCCGACACGCCGTCCCGGTACACCACGATCTTCTTGGGCAAGCAGTGGTTCATCTGGGCAAGAAGAAATGGGAAAAAATCACTGGTTTTTAGCCCCTCACCCCGCACAGGCAAGGGGGAGATGCCCACCCTGGCAAGAAGTTGGACACTGGACAACTATTGGGTCCCCCAGAGTGGACAATTCACAGAATCACAGAATCTTCTAGGTTGGAAGGGACCTCAAAGATCATCTTGTCCAACCGTCACCCTAACTGACAAAAATAGACACCCACACAACAAACAAGGAGCATCATCACTAAACCAGACCTCCCAGCACTACATCAACCCGGCTTTTGAACACCTCCAGGGATGGGGCCTCAACCCCCTCCCTGGGCAGCCCATTCCAAGGGCTGAGAACCCTTTCAGTGACAAAATTTTTCCTAATATCCAGCCTGAACCTCCCCTGGTGTAACTTGAGGCCGTTTCCTCTCGTCCTGTCACCTGTGACTTGAGAAAAGAGACCGACCCCCATCTCTCTACCCCCTCCTTTCAGGGAGTTGGAGAGAGCAATAAGGTCTCCCCTCAGCCTCCTCTTCTCCAGGCTGAACACCCCCAGCTCCCTCAGCCTCTCCTCATCAGACTTATTCTCCAGACCCCTCACCAGCTTTGTCACCCTTCTCTGGACCCGCTCCAGCACCTCAATGTCTTTTTTATGGTAGGGGGCCCAAAACTGGACACAGCCCTCGAGGTGAGGCCTCCCCAGTGCCCAGTCCAGGGGGACAATCACCTCTCGGGCCCTACTCCCCACACTGTTCCTGACACAGCAGGTTTTCAGCCCAGGAATTCAACCCATCACCCTCAAGCTTTGCAAAAAGCCTTTAATTACTCTCAGGACCAACAAATATGTTTAAAATCAGGTTTCAGAAGGGCTGGAAGAGCAGAGAAAAGCAGCGTTTGCACTCATCCTGCCAGAGAGCAAGCATTTGGTGACCACCAAACTTCCCCTTTTCAGGGCTTTTTTTTCTTTTTTCTTTTTTACAGCACCCTCAGAGGAACAGGGAACATTTCCAAGGGCAGCAGGTCCCTGCTCCACCACAGGCTGCTTTTCTCACGCTGGGGTCATCGTGTGACAAAAAAAACCCAAAAAGGCCAGGGCTCAGCATTTCCAGTGCTGATACCAGCAGAGGCCTTAACGTGGCACTTCCCCCAGCCCAAAGGAATCCTTCCAGGCGGCTCCGCACGTCCCCCCAGATAAGGGTGAGGTTCTCCAGGGCTCCACATCCAGTCCAAAGGCTGCTGAGGGATGTTTGCTCACCCTCACGCACGCAGGTCGAGGGGTTTGGGGTGGTTTTGCCTTGTTTTGAGCTGATGTTAAACCACAGGAGGGTTTTTTTTTTTTATTCTGTAGAGCCAGGCTGGAGGGTTTCAGAGAATCACAGAATCTTAGTGGTTGGAAGGGACCTCTGAGATCATCGAGTCCAACCACAAAAAAAAAAAACAACAAAAAAACCAAACCAAAACAAAAAAAACCAAAAAAACCACAACTAAACATGCCCAGTTCCCTCAGCCTCTCCTCATAGGACTTGTTCTCCAGACCCCTCCCCAGCTTGGTGGCTCTCCTCTGGACACGCTCCAGCCCCTCAATGTCTTTCCTGTAGTGAGGGGCCCAAAACTGAACACAGTACTCGAGGTGAGACCTCACCAGTGCCCAGTATGGAGGCACGATGACTTCCCTACTCCTGTTGGCCACGCTGGTCCTGATACAGGCCAGGATGCCATTGGCCCTCTTGGCCACCTGGGCACACTGCTGGCTCATGTTCAGCCAACTGTCCACCAACACCCCCAGGTCCTTTTCTTCTGTGCAGCTTTCCAGCCACTCTGCCCCAAGTCTGTAGCGTTGCCTGGGGTTGTTGTGACCAAAATGCAGGACCTGGCACTTGGCCTTATTAAACCTCATCCCGTTGGCCTTGGCCTCACCTCGTGGAAATGCTGGAGGGCATCGGCCAGGCAGAGCCGCAGGCTGTCGGCGATCTCCTGGTGGGGCATCTGGAAGACCACCCTGGAGTACCACTTGGTGAGGACGCTGGGGGACAGAAAGGGACAAGCATCAGGCACCTTCCCAGCCCCCCTCCTTCACCAGCCAAAGTCCATCGAGATGTTGTGCAACCAAAACCCACCCCAGCTCAGTGCTTGAATCACCTTTCCCAGCACCGAGGGCACGCTGAAGGCCACCACCACCACTGATGTCCAACACAAACACACTAGTGGACACAGGCACCAGTTTCACCCCTTTCCCAGCAAAGGAGAAGCAGTGGGGACCCCCCACATCCCCCCCACGGAGCAGGAGGAAAGCCTTTCCCCCCGGGCTACCACGTACTGGTTCATGCTGGCCACGAAGCCGATGACGGAGCGCATGCCTTTGCTGTGGCAGTGGTAGACATCCATCCCGATGACCATCAGCTGTTTCTGGAGGAGGGGGTTAAAAAATGCAGGAGGGAATTTGGGATAAATCAGACAATTTTAGGCTGCCCTGATGGGATCCATCCATCCATCAGGGATGTTGCAAGCACAAAATGGAGATGCCAACCCCAATTCTGCAGGTGGTTCAGCCGCATCCCCACCGAGAAGCCCCTGATTGCAACAATTTACCCCCCCCCAGAGCTTGCAAACTCATCACACACGTGTCTCGCCCAGCTTACCAGGGGGATGTCCACCCCCCAGAGCTCGCCCCCCATCTTGCAGTTTATTTGCAGCAGGACTTTCTGGACCACACTCCTCATCTTGCCCGCCTGGCCCATGAGGGACTGCGCGTTGATGACCTGTTTTGGGGGGAAAAAAACCAAGGAAAAGCGAGGCTGGAGATGCCCATGGGCTGGAGATGCCCACAGCTTCTCAGTGGTGGTGGTCCCCTTCGGCCAAGCCCCTCACCTACCTGGGAGGGCACTGGGGTCTGCACGCAGCAGAGCTTCTTGATGGCCGTGTACAAGTCCTCCCGGCTGCTGGAGATGATGCAGAGGACAAGCTGCACCCTTTCCTGAGGGAAGGGAGAGGATGCAGGAGCATCAGATGCAGGAGCAGCCCAGGAGACACAGCCCTCCCCAGCAGATGGCAGCCCAGGAGACACAGCCCTCCCCAGCAGACATAGAATCAGAGAGTCATTCAGGTTGGAAAAGACCCTTGGGATCATGGAGTCCAACCATCAACCCCACTCTGCAAAGTTCTCCCCTACACCACATCTAAACAACTTTTAAACTCATCCAAGGATGGTGACTCCACCACCTCCCCGGGCAGCCTCTTCCAGACTCTGACTGCTCTTTCTGTGAAGAATTTCATAGAATCATCATAGAATGACATGGGGTTGGAAGGGACCTCTGGAGATCATCTCCTCCAACCCCTCCTGCCAAAGCAGGTCCACCCAGAGCAGGTCCCACAGGAACGTGTCCGGGAGGGTTTCGAATGTCTCCAAAGATGGAGACTCCACCACCTCTTCCAGGGCTCTGCCAACCTTACAGGAAAGAAGTTCCTTCTCATGTTTAGGTGGAACTTCCTATATTCAAGTTTGTACCCATTTCCTAACGTCCACTCTAAACCTACTCTGTTGCAGCTTGAAGCCATTCCTGATTACCTGTGAGCAAAGACCAGCACCAACCTCTCTACAACATCCTTTCAAGTAGCTGTAGAGAGTGATGAGGTCTCCCCTCAGCCTCCTCTTCCTCAAACTAAACAATCCCAGCTCCCTCAATCGCTCTTTGTATGATTTATTCTCCAGGCTCTTCACCAGCTTCGTCGCCCTCCTCTGCACCCGCTCCAGCACCTCCAGATCTCTTTGAGGTGCCCAAAACTGGACACAACACTCCAGGTGTGGCCTCCCCAGCGCTGAGCACAGGGGGGGACAATCACTGCTTCTTCTGGTCACACCAATTTCTAATAGAAACCAAGATGCTATTGGCTTTTTTGGTCACCTGGGCAAGCTGCTGGCTCATATTCAGCTGCTTGTCAATTAGAACCCTCAAGTCATAGAGTCATAGAGTTGTCCAGGTTGGAAGGGACCTCCAAAGGCCATCTAGTCCCACCCCCCCGCAGGCAGCAGGGACACCCCCAACTAGACCAGGTTGCCCAGGGCCTCGTTGAGCCTCTCCTTGAATATCTCCAGGGAAGGGGCCTCAACCACCTCCCTGGGCAACCTGTTCCAGTGCTCCACCACCCTCCCAGTGAAGAACCCTCTCCTCATCTCCAGTCTAAAGCTGTTCCCCTCCAGCTTGAAGCCATTTCCCCTCGTCCTGTCACTGCAGGCCTTTCTAAACAGGTTCTCCCCAGCCTTCCTGTAGGCCCCTTCAGGCACTGGAAGGCTGCTATTAGGTCTCCCCGGAGCCTCCTCTTCTCCAGGCTGAACAACCCCAGCTCCCTCAGCCTGTCCTCGGAGCAGAGGTGCTCCATCCCCCTGATCATCCTCGTGGCCCTCCTCTGGACCCTCTCCATCAGGTCCATGTCCTTCTTGTATTGAGGGCTCCAGACCTGCACACAATACTCCAGGTGAGGTCTCACCAGAGCAGAGTAAAGTGGCAGAATCCCCTCTCTGGACCTGCTGGCAACGCAGCTTTTGTCATAGAATTCATAGAATGGTTTGGGTTGGAAGGGACCTCAAAGATCATCTAGTTCCAACCCCCTTCCATGGGTAGGGCCACCTCCTACTAGAGCAGGTTGCTCAAGGCCACAAGTCCTTTTCATGTTAAACTCACCCTGTGGTTTTCCCCCCCCTCCGTGGACCCCCCCCCACCTCACCTCAGTGCCCAAAACGCTTCGGATGGTCTTGGCGTAGGTCTCGATGCGGTCGTCCTTCAGCTCCACCAAGGCTGGCCGGCTGATGTGCATCCCCATGGGACCACAGACGCTCTCCATGGAGGCCACCAGATCCTTGGCCAGGTCCTGCAGGCGCTTGGGGTAAACCAGCAGCCAGTAATTCATGGCGACCTAAGAGGGAGGGCCAGGACAACCCTTACCTTGGAGGACCAGAGCTGCCAAAACACATGCCAGAGCAGGTTGCTCAAGGCCACAAGTCCTTTTCATGTTAAACTCACCCTGTGGTTTTCCCCCACCTCCGTGGACCCCCCCCCACCTCACCTCAGTGCCCAAAACGCTTCGGATGGTCTTGGCGTAGGTCTCGATGCGGTCGTCCTTCAGCTCCACCAAGGCTGGCCGGCTGATGTGCATCCCCATGGGACCACAGACGCTCTCCATGGAGGCCACCAGATCCTTGGCCAGGTCCTGCAGGCGCTTGGGGTAAACCAGCAGCCAGTAATTCATGGCGACCTAAGAGGGAGGCCAGGACAACCCTTACCTCGGGGGACCAGAGCTGCCAAAACACGCAGCTCCCAGCCCTGGCAGCCCAGAGGGAAATTTGGGAGAAGGAAAAGAGCCCCAGAGGAACCTAAAGGGCACAGACAACATCCAAACGCTGCGGTCTGGAAGCCTTCAGCCTCCTCCAGGAGGAGGTAGGACAGCAGATGCCACGGCCACGTACCTCCAGCCTCTTTAGGAAAAAAACAGGCTGGAGCATAAAGCCAACAAAAATAAGGGTTTTAGCTCCAACAAGCTCAGGCAGGAGCCGGGCAGACGCGAAGGAAAAACCCATCCCAGTTTTCCACCAAGGGGATGCCGTTGCCCTGGGCTCACCGTGGAGATGGAAGCTTCTCTGGTGACCTCCTTGTTCCAGTTCAGGTCCTCGGTGGGCACGAAGGAGCTGCGCCGCAGGTTGACCCTCTCCATGGGCAGGATTTGGCCCTGGGTCTAAAGGGAGCAGAAACCCATGGAAGCTCCATTCCTTCTGGGGGGGGAGAGCGCTGGGTCTAAAGGGAGCAGAAACCCATGGAAACTCCATTCCTTGGGGGGTTGGGGGGAGAGCATGGAGCCTGCCCACCCCCCACCACCACCACAGCCCCCTTACCCTGTAGATATCTGGGTCCAGGGTGAGCCCCCAGCGCATCAGCTCCCCCGAGGCCTCCGGGTTGTCCTTGATCCTGCGCAGGAGGCTGGTGAGACGTTGGTAGTGCTGCCTGGGGCTCTGCAGCATCTCCCTCATCACGTCCTGCAGGGGAGGAGATGGGTTGAGGATCCTCCAGACTTGATGGGGGGGGCTCTGAGACCCCCCCGCCCCAGCTCAGGTGAGCAGGGACCACCAGCTGGATGCTCTGACCTTCACCATTCGACTGTTCTTCTTGGTGTCGGGGATCCCAGTCATGAAGGTGAGCTCTGGCACGAGCATCACCATGTCCAACCGGCGCTGTGGGGAGGGGGACAAGCACTGTCAGCCCCCCAAGAAGGGGCTGCAAACCCAACGATGGGCAGGACAGGGGTTGGAAGAGGTGAGAAAAGACCATGGGTCTCAGTTTCCCCACCCCAGCTCTCCAAAGAATCATAGAGTTGTCCAGGCTGGAAGGGACCTCCAAAGGCGATCAGGTCAGCAGGGACACCCCCAACTAGACCAGGTTGCCCAGGGCCTCGTCGAGCCTCTCCTTGAATATCTCCAGGGAAGGGGCCTCAACCACCTCCCTGGGCAACCTGTTCCAGTGCTCCACCACCCTCCCAGTGAAGAACCCTCTCCTCATCTCCAGTCTAAAGCTGTTCCCCTCCAGCTTGAAGCCATTGCCCCTCGTCCTGTCACTGCAGCCCTTTCTAAACAGGTTCTCCCCAGCCTTCCTGTAGGCCCCTTCAGGGACTGGAAGCTGCTATTAGGTCTCCCCGGAGCCTCCTCTTCTCCAGGCTGGCTCACCTTCCCCTCTGGTGTCTGTTTTTCCTTGGGCCTGTGGATGAGCAGTGGCTGGTCCAGCTCCCTGATGGTGATCCCGTAGGTTTTACTGGACAAACAGCAGGAAAACGGCATCAGACGAGATGGTTCCTCCTTCCTGGTCCCTCACCCCTCAAGCCTTTCCCCATGGAGGCTCATCCCAAGGGATTTCACTGAATTTCACTGAATTTTTAGAGTTGGAAGGGACCATAGAGA
>NW_015091912.1:43259-46578 GCF_001431845.1 Calidris pugnax | reverse complement strand
ATTGGCCTTCCTGGCCACAAGAGCACACTGTTTACTCATTGTCATTTTACTGTCCACCAGGACCCCTAGATCTTTCTCTTCAGTAGTTGCCTCTAGCAGGTCCACCCCTAACCTGTACTGGTACCTGACATTTTTCTTCCCCAGGTGCAGGACCCTACACATTTCCCTGTTGAACCTCATGAGGTTCTTCCCTGCCCAGCCCTCCAGCCTGTCCAAGTCTCACTGGATGGCAGCACAGCCCTCGGGGGTGTCAGCCACCCCTCCCAGTTTGGTTGGTATCATCAGCAAACTTGCTGAAGATGCTCCAGCAGGAACTCCCTACCTGTAGTAGTCCACGAAGGTGATCTCCTGGCCGCTGGCCAGGGTGAAGCTGTCCCTGGGGGTCTTGTTCCAGTCGATGTCGTCGATGCGGTAGGTGCGGTTGTTGTAGCGGGTGATGACCACGTTGCCCACCAGCTGCTTGGTGCACTCGTCCTGGAAGCTGCCAAGGCTTTGCTTGTAGATGCTGTGCCTGCAGTGGGGGAGAGAAGCAGGAGGAGAAGCTCAGGGTGATGCTTCTCGCCCACCCTACCCCCAAAATTAAATGCCTTTTGCCAAACACCACTAGTAGCTACAAGCCCGGTGATGGTAACCCACATTTCCCTTACCCAGAGGCAGCCCTGGACACATGGCTGTTGGAAAACCACCCCAAACTCCAAAAATCCGTGAGGCTTCTCTATTTTTTTCCCCCACCCCACACTCCTCTCTTACATGAAATTCAGGACGGAATCGCTGCGGATGACTTTGTGGATGGGGTCCACCAAGAGGAAGAGGCCACCGTCCTTTTTCCGGATGCTGACCGAGTATCCTGGCCAAATCTGCAGCCTGTGAGGAAGAGGAGGAGGAGGAGAAGGAGGAGGAAAGATGCCCGACAGCACCCTGGGGTTCAAACCAGAGCCGCCCGCGTGGCGCTGCCAGAGGAACCGGGCAGCCATCCCACTCGCCAAGGAGCCCTCAAAACACAGAGGATTTATTTCCCAGCTGGCTGCCAGCTTTCAGTTAATAAAAACTCTGAATTGCACTAGGAAAAAGAAAAAAACAACAGTCCCTCTGAGGTCAGGCTGAGCCGAGTTGGCCAAGAGAGCTGACCTGGCAAAGAATTCCCCCATTTCCAGCTTTCCACTGTCACCCGGGGAACGGGAATGTCCCTGTCTGGAAGCCACGTGAGGAGCAGGAGAAAAATAACCACGTCCAGCACCCACCTGTAATGCTGGATGATGGTGGCCTGGGCAGGTTCAAAGAAATTTCTCCCCACCAGGTTCATATCTAAGATTCTCATCACCCTAAAGAAGGGAAAATAAAAGCAAGGATGGGCTCAGGCTCACAGGGAGGAGGAGGAGGAAGAAGAAGAAGAGGAAGGTCTCTTCTCCACTCCAGGAGGGGTCTCAGTGGTCCCTCACCTCCGGAAAACCACGTTGTAAAAGGGGATGCAGAGATCTGAGCTGGGCTCCAGGACTTTGGTGATCTGGATGGTGATGGTGATCTCCTCCCCGTCGCTCTTCCTCTCAGCCTTCACGCTGACGGGCTGCGGGGCGAGAGGGATGGATGCCCCTCCCCAGAGACACGGGCTGGACATCCCCACGCCCCCCCAAAATTGGCTACGACCACCTCACCCTGGGGGTAGAGCCCACCAGCCCCTTACCTGGGGGAGCAGGATGGGCAGGTAGAGGATGGAGCCATCAAAAGCAGTCACGTCCCCTGTCACCGCCCGGTGCTGCTTCAGCATGGCGAAGCGGGTGCTCCTGCACTCCACCTCGGGGCTGCCAGGGACAGGGATCATGGAATTATGGAATGGTTTGGGTTGGAAGGGACCTTCAAGACCTTCAAAGGACACCTCTCACCAGCCCAGGTTGCTCCAAGCCCCCTCCAACCTGCCCTTGAACCCCTCCAGGGATGGGGCAGCCACAGCTTCTCGGGGCAACCTGGGCCAGGCTCTCACCACCCTCACAGTAAAGAATTTCTTCCTAATATCTAATCTGAATCTCTCCTCTCCTAATTTAAAACCGTTCCCCCTTGTCCTGTCACTGCACTCCCTGACAAAGAGTCCCTCCCCAGCTCTCCTGTAGCTGAATATCCTTCAGATATTGGTGGGATGCTATAAGGTCTCCCCAGAGCGTTCTCTTCTCCAGGCTGAACAACCTGAATCGTAGAATCACAGAACGGTTTGAGTTGGAAGGGACTTTTAAGACCCTCTCACCCCCTGCCCTGGGCAGGGACACCTCCCACCAGCCCAGGTTGCTCCAAGCCCCCTCCAACCTGCCCTTGAACCCCTCCAGGGATGGGGCAGCCACAGCTTCTCGGGGCAACCTGGGCCAGGCTCTCACCACCCTCCCACCAAACAAGTTCTTCCCCACATCTCAGCTCCATCTCCCCTCTTTCAGGGTCAAACCCTTCCCCCTCCTCCTGGGGCTCCCCTCCCTCATCAAGAGTCCCTCCCCATCTCTCCTGGAGCCCCTTGAGGGACTGGAAGGGGCTCCAAGGTCTCCCCGGAGCCTTCTCTTCTCCAGGCTGAACCCCCCCAACTCTCTCAGCCCCCCCTCCCAGCAGAGGGGCTCCAGCCCTCCCAGTATCTCCGTGACCCCTTCAGCCCCACCAACAGCTCCGTGTCCTCCAGAGCAGAACACAGCGCTCCATTCCCCTTCCACCCCTGGCAAGTCCTCGCTCCTTTAACTCCCCCCCACCTCAGGACACCCCCTCCCCCCAGAAAAAAAACCACCCTTATGAGGGGAAAAAGCCAGATCTTGGTGCTTTGCTGCCCCACAGCAGCCCTGCCCGCAGGACGGTAGCCGCGCCGGCCACTCCATCTAGTGGCTACTGAGATGGAGAGAGCTTTGCCCTGGGGGGGCACCCACCCTTCCTAGGGTGGTGGGGGGCACCCGTCCCCCCCCCCAATACCTGAAGGTGACGTGGTACTGGTAGACAGCTTCGTTCTGGCAGTGGATTTTCACCGAATTCAGCCCCAAAGCCACCGCCATTCCCTTCGGCACCGGCTTCCTCCCCGCTGCCCTGGGGAGAGATGGGGCCAGAGGTGGCCAGATGTGACCCCCCCGCCCCCCCAAACGCTGCTTGGACCCCAAAATGTGGGGCTAGGGGGGTGACTGAGGCTTCACTCACGGTCTGCCGGCCGCCGGGGGGGTCCCCGGGGGGGGTCCGGGTGGCAGGGAGGGTCCCGGTGGGCGCAGGGTGGGCACGGGGGCCACGCAGGGCTTGCCACGGGGGGGCACGGCGGCGGCGTTGTCTCTCCCGGGGGGGTGGGGGGCAGGTGGTGCGTCCCCTCTGC
>NW_015091912.1:39447-41887 GCF_001431845.1 Calidris pugnax | reverse complement strand
TTTCCCAGCAGGACTCCATTCCACACCAGCAGACCCCCAGGTGATGCTGTGCCCCCCCCTCCGTGTGTTGCCCCCCACCCCCCAAGACACACAGCCTCCTGCCCCCCCCATGGGGAGGGGTTGGTGGCCACGCACTGGCCCCCTCCCCTGCTGCAGCGGTGCCCGGGGACCCCAAAGCCAACGCTGGTCACCAAGGGGGGGGTCCCCCACATCATGCCTCTTTGGCACAGGGCAGGGAGATGGTGGAGGGGGGGGGAGAAGCCCCCCCAAGCCAAGAGATGAGCGGGTGAGTGACAAGCTGGTGGCAACTGGTTGGACTGGTGGCACTGGGGAGGACACAAGAGGAGACGGAGCAGCCCCACACCAGGGGAAAAAAGAAAAAAAGAAGATTTTATTCCACATTTTTCCCCAAAGAGGGGGGGGGGGGTCTTGCTCTCCCCAGCGGGTGCAGGGCTGCTGGAGAGCCAGGGGGGCACCCCACGGTCCCCCCCCCAAATCCAGAAATCTGTGAGATGTAGGTAGTGACAGCCCCTGCCTGCTTTGGGCAGTGGGTCTGGGGGGGTCAAAGCAGGAGCCCCCCCAGCCCTGGAGCTGCCCCACGGCAGGGCTGGGAGGGAGGAAGGAGCCAGTTCTGCGCCCCCACACCTGCAGAAGACCCCTCTCCGTGGCCCCAAAGGCAAAGCTGGATGGGGGGGGGACACGAGGGCATCGTGGGGTCCCCAAACTGCGCAGGGACGTCGCTGTGGGGCTGAGCCCCCCCTTCCCCAGGGTTTCCCCCACCCCCCCAGGGGCTATCGGTGCCGGTGCTCCAGCAGAGCCTCAAAGTCTGGGGAACACACCAACTTGTGCTTCACATGGCCCAGGACGATCATCTCCCCCGTCCGGTTGTCCCCGATGCCAACGGACACCAACTCCTGTTCCAGAGGGGAGAAATGGCCCCGTGAGGACCCCAATCCCACAGGAAACCCCTTCACCGAGGGGTGGAGAAGGGTCCCTGCCCACCATGGAAGGTGGGGTGAAGCCTGGAGGAGATGTGCCCCCCATCCCTGCTACCCACAGCCTGGGGACAACAGCAGGCATGGAGCAGGAACGGTGGGGGGTACCATCACCCTGCTTCTCCATGAGCATAGTCTGGAGATCACCCAGTCCAGGGCCACCCAGAGCAGGTCCCACAGGAACGTGTCCAGGGGAGGGTTTGAATGTCTCCAGAGAAGGAGACCCCACCACCTCCCTGGGCAGCCTCTGCCAGGGCTCTGCCACCCTCAAAGTCAAGAAGTTCCTCCTCATGTTGAGATGGAACTTCTTACCTTCAAGTTTGTGCCCGTTCCCTCTTGTCCTGTCCCTGGGCACCACTGAAAAAAGACCAGCCCCATCCTCCTGACACCCACCCTTTCAGTATTTAGAGGTGTTGATCAGATCCCCCCTCAGCCTTCTCTTCTCCACACTCCAAAGCCCCAAGTCCCTCAGCCTTTCCTCGGAAGGGAGATGCTCCAGGCCCCTCCTCATCTCTGGAGCCTCTGCTGTCCCCTCTCCAGCAGTTCCCTGTCCTTCTGGAACTGGGGAGCCCAGAACTGGTCCCAGTGCTCCAGCTGGGGCCTCCCCAGGGGGGGGTCTTGCTCTCCCCAGCGTGTGCAGGGCTGCTGGAGAGCCAGGGGGGCACCCCACGGTCCCCCCCCCAAATCCAGAAATCTGTGAGATGTAGGTAGTGACAGCCCCTGCCTGCTTTGGGCAGTGGGTCTGGTGAGGGGGGGTCACAGCAGGAGCCCCCCAGCCCTGGAGCTGCCCCACGGCAGGGCTGGGAGGGAGGTAGGAGCCCGTTCTGCGCCCCCACACCTGCAGAAGACCCCTCTCCGTGGCCCCAAAGGCAAAGCTGGATGGGGGGGGACACGAGGGCATTGTGGGCTCCCCAAACTGTGCAGAGATGTCTCTGTGGGGCTGAGCACCCCCTCCCAGGGTTTCCCCCCCCACCCCGGGGGGCTATCGGTGCCGGTGCTCCAGCAGAGCCTCAAAATCCGGGGAACACACCAACTTGTGCTTCACGTGGCCCAGGACGATCATCTCCCCCGTCCGGTTGTCCCCGATGCCAACGGACACCAACTCCTGTTCCAGAGGGGAGAAACGGCCCATGAGGAGCCCAATCCCAAGGGAAACCCCTTCACCGAGGGGTGGAGAAGGGTCCCTGCCCACCATGGAAGGTGGGGTGAAGCCTGGAGGATATGTGCCCCCCATCCTGCTGCCCACAGCCTGGGGACAGCAGCAGGCATGGAGAAGGATGGTGGGGGGTACCATCACCCTGCTTCTCCCTGAGCATAGAAGGATACAGGGTTGGAAGGGACCTCTGGAGATCATCCAGTCCCACCCCCTAACAAAGCAGCTCCACCCAGAGCAGGTCCCACAGGAACGTGTCCAGGTGGGTTTGAATGTCTCCAGAGAAGGAGAC
>NW_015091912.1:38075-39078 GCF_001431845.1 Calidris pugnax | reverse complement strand
ATGGTCACCCTGTTGTCCCCCCGGACTGGTCCCAGTTCTGATTGTCCTGGGGGGTTACGGTGGGGTGTAGCCCCACCAATCAGGTCCCCAGACCCACCCCCACCACCCCCCCAGCCCCTCTACCTGTAAGAAGGAGCAGGGGGTCCCCATGGTCACGTCCAGGGTCACCTTCCCCAGCACCAGCTGCACTTTTCCTGACTTTCGGATGAGCAGTTTCCCCACTTGTCCCTCGGGGAGGTCGGCCAAGGTGCAGGTGTTCTCCGCCTGCCTCGCCTCCTGCCACCATGAGAAGAGTTGGGGGGGACACACACAAATCACCACCTTGTCCCCCCATAACTTCTCCAGCCCCACCACCCTCCCCAACTCCCCTAACCTGGCTCTTCTCCTGCTTCACCACCATCACTTGCCCTTCCTCGGTCTGCAGCTCCGTCTTGATGGGTTTGGTGTCCTGGGTGGGGGGTTGTCCCGGGAGGGTGTCGGGCAACTGGAGGAAGAGGAGTTCCTCCTCGGTTGAGAGGCTCAACCGCTGCAGCAGCTCGGCCACCGAGACGTCCCGGGGAAAACCCGGGGGGGGTCCTTTGCTTTGTGCTGCCCTGGGGGGCAGGGGGTCCTCATCACAGGGCTCTTCTTTCACTGGCACAGGGAGGGAGAGGTGGTGGGTGGGCACGGGGGAAAAGGGGGACACCCCCCTCCTCCTCTGCCCACTGGGATCATGGAATTGTCAAAGTTGGAAGGGACCTTCTAGAGATTGTCTACTCCAACCCCCTGCCAAAGCAGGGCTGCCCAGAGCACATCACTCAGGAGCATCTTGAAGATCTCCAGAGAAGGGGACTCCACACCCTCCCTGGGCAGCCTCTGCCAGGGCTCTGCCACCCTCACCCCAAACAACTTCTCCCTCCCATTGCAGTGGAACTTCCCCTGCTCCAGCTTGTGCCCGTTGCCCCTCGGCCTGGCCCTGGCAACCACGGAAAAGAGTCCGGCTCCATCCTCCTTCAACCCACCC
>NW_015091912.1:35215-37832 GCF_001431845.1 Calidris pugnax | reverse complement strand
GAATTGTCAGAGTTGGAAGGGACCTTCTAGAGACCATCCAGTCCAACCCCCCTGCCAAAGCAGGGCTGCCCAGAGCACATCACTCAGGAGCATCCAGGTGGGGCTTGAAGATCTCCAGAGAAGGGGACTCCACACCCTCCCTGGGCAGCCTCTGCCAGGGCTCTGCCACCCTCACCCCAAACAACTTCTGCCTCCCATTGGAGTGGAACTTCCCCTGCTCCAGCTTGTGCCCGTTGCCCCTCGGCCTGTCCCTGGCAACCACGGAAAAGAGTCCGGCTCCATCCTCCTCCAACCCACCCTTGAGATCCTTGGGAGCATGAAGAAGGTCTCCCCTCAGCCTTCTCTTCTCCAGCCTCAAGAGTCCCAGCTCTCTCAGCCTTTCCTCACCAGGGAGATGCTCCAATCCCTCCAGCATCTCCGTTGCCCTACGCTGGACTCTCTCCAGCAGTTCCCAGTCTCTCTGGAACTGGGGAGCCCAGCACTGGAGGCAGGATTCCAGTTGTGGCCTCCCCAGTGCAGAGCAGAGGGGGACAATGACCTCCCTCCACCTCCTGGCCACACTCTGCCCTACGCAGCCCAGGATCCCATTGGCCTCTTGGCCACAAGGGCCCATTGCTGGCTCCTGGAGAGTTTACTCTCCACCAGGACCCCCAGATCCTTCTCCTCAGAAGTGCTTTCCAGCAGGTCCATCCCCAACCTCTACTGGTGCCTGGGGTTCTTCCTCCCCATGTGCAGGACCCTACGCTTGTCCTTGTTGAACCTCATGAGGTTCTTCTCTGCCCAGAACTGGAGGCAGGATTCCAGTTGTGGCCTCCCCAGTGCAGAGCAGAGGGGGAGAATGACCTCCCTCCACCTACACTCTTCCCTACGCAGCCCAGGATCCCCTCTTGGGCCACAAAGATGCTCCCCAAGCCCACCTTTCACTGGTGGGTCCAGCTCCATCTTCTCCTCCTTGGGGCTGGGCAACCAGGGCTGGGTGTCCTCCTGCTCCGTTGCCTCCTCCTTGAAGAGCCAGCCCGAGTGGGCCAGCGGCAACTGAACCGGCTTGTTACGGATGTCGTTCTTCAGCCCTGGGTCATCCAGGAACTGTAGGGATGGGAGAGGGGACGCTCAGAACCATCCCTGGTGGGCACCAAAACCACCCGTCCCATCCCCGGTGGGCACCAAAACCACCCATCCCATCCCCTTGGTCCCACTCACATCGTCCTTCTGCAGCATCCGCAGGATCTGCTTCGTCTCCTCGTCCGTCTCCCTCTTCTCCTTCTTGATGTTGATGATGTGGGAAGGCCCAAAGTCCGACATGTCCACCGTCTTGTCCCAGGAACCTGCTGGGGAGCGGGGAAACAGCCCCATGGGTGAGCCCCGAGGAGGGTGGGACACCCCAAGACCCTTCCAAAAACCAAAAAAGAGGGGGGAGGAAGGGGGGCAACTCCCTCAACTCCCTTTACCTTTCTTCTTCATCATCTCAGCAGGACCCTGCTCGAAGATGGAGTGGGACTGGATGACCTCGGGCCTGCCCCGACCCCGGCCGTGCCCGTCGCGTTGCCGGTCCCGGTCCCGTTCTTTCTTCTCCTTCTTGATGGTGACATCTTCTCTGGGCCTGGGGAGCAGGGAGGTGGCCCGTCACCCCCATCCCTGTCCCTTGTCACCCCCTCCCAGCCACCTTGGGGTTGGGGGGGGTGGTTTTGCCCATTGAGACCCTGCCAGGGAGGTACCCGCCGGCGAAACCGCCCCCGCGCCCCGTAAAAACGCTTACGAGGCCACTTACTCTTCCTTGATCTTCCTGCTAATTATGTTGGGGGTGAAGGTTTTCTGCGAACGAGAGCAGAGGGACAAGTCGCTGCACGAGCCCAGATCAGCAACAGAAACCAAACTGGCCGCGGGGCTGGAGGAGGCAGATGGGGACACGGCCACCTCCTGCTCCCCCCGCAACACCCCAAACCCCCCCCGAGGTCCCTCCTCGCACCTACACCCCGAAAGGTGGGGCAGGAGATAGGGTCAACCCAAAAAGAGTGGGTTTTGGGGACCCCTTCCCTGGGGTACTCACCTTCTTCCTCCCCCCAGAGAACCCCAACCTCCCCCCAGGTCCCCCCTTCACACCCACACCCCCAACGGTGGGGCAGGAGATAGGGTCACCCCAAAAAGAGTGGGTTTGGGGACCCCTTCCCTGGGGTACTCACCTTCTTCACCCCCCCCAGGGTGAGGGGGGGCTGGGACCTGGTCATGTCCCACACAGACCAGTTGTCCCCCCCCAGGTACCCCCTTCTGGGGTCTCTCCTCGCACCCACACCCCAAACGATGGAGCAGGAGGTGGGGTTACCCCAAAAAGAGTGGGTTTTGGGGACCCCTTCCCCAGGGTTCTCACCTTCTTCACCTCCCCCAGGGTGAGGGGGGGGCTGGAGGAGGGGGCTGGAGACCTGGACACATCCCACACAGACCAGTGTCCCCCCCCGGGTACCCCCTTCTGGGGTCCCTCCTCGCACCCACACCCCAAACGATGGGGAAGGAGGTGGTTTATCCCAAAAAGGGTGGGTTTTGGGGACCCCTTCCCCGGGGTACTCACCTTCTTCACCCCCCCGAGGGTGAGAGGGGGCTGGAGGAGGGGGCTGGGACCTGG
>NW_015091912.1:33595-33837 GCF_001431845.1 Calidris pugnax | reverse complement strand
CCTCCCGAGCAGCCCCCGTGCCCCGGGGAGCCCCGGCCTCAGGCTGCCCGGGGACCCCGTGTCCCCTGAGCCCCCCTCCGCCATCCTCAGCCTGGCCCTGCCTGGGGGGGGGCACACAGTCAGGGACACCCAATGCCCTGCATAGTGGGGGAGTGAGACCCCCCCACACACCCCCAAATAGCCCCCGCTCATATACCCTCCCCCAGGGTGATCCCCCTCCTCCCCAGGGTGCTCACACCCCC
>NW_015091912.1:28499-29319 GCF_001431845.1 Calidris pugnax | reverse complement strand
GGGGGGGGGGACCCCTCATCCCTGTCCCAGCTCTGGCTTGGCTGGGAAAGGGAATTTGGGACCAGTGCCACGGGGGGAGGAGGGAGAGATATGGCAGTGGGACTTCTGGAGGGGAGCATCACCCCACTTTTGGGGGTGTCAGCGATGGGCGAAGCCCCCCAAGAAGCACCAAAGTGGGTGTTTGGTGACGTGTGGTACCCAGAGTTGGGGAGGGATGCTGGAGGAAGGTGTGGGGGGTGATGCCACGCTGTCTGACCGTCACCCCCCAACACACACACACACATTTTGGGTACAGGATGTCCCCACCAAGCTGGTGGCCAAGGCGGTGCCGTTGCCCATGACGGTGAGGGGCCACTGGTTCCTCAGCCCCCGCACCGAGTACAGCGTGGCCGTGCAGACGGCCGTCAAGCAGAGCGACGGCGAGTACCTGGTGTCCGGCTGGAGCGAGACCGTGGAGTTTTGCACGGGGGGTGAGCACGCTGGAGGAGGATGAGGAGGATGAGGATGGGTGATGGGTGATGGCGGGGGTGGCCGAGCTGGTGCTGTTTCCCTTCAGCGGCACCGAGAAACCGGGAGGACGGGGGCGAGGACGGGAGCTTGCACAAGCCGGGGCCGGTTGGAGCGGCAGCTGATGAGTGGGAGGGCAAGGAGGTGTGGGGATGAAGGAGGTGTGGGGCAGGGATGGGCTGCCCGGGGATGGGGAGAGGTGGGGGTGGATGGATGGAAGGCAGGAGGGGGGATGGAGACACCCTGATGTCCCCTTTGCCCCCCCACCCCCCCTAGATTAGGGCAAGGAGGTGTGGGGAGGGATGAGCTGCCC
>NW_015091912.1:27288-27881 GCF_001431845.1 Calidris pugnax | reverse complement strand
ATGTGTGTCTACACCCTTCCTCCTCCTCCTCCTCCAGGATGCACTGCGGGAACGTGATGAAGCCCTCTCTGAAGGACAACAGCGGCAGCCACGGCTCCCCCACCAGCGGGATGCTCCACGGCATCTTCTTCAGCTGCAACACCGAGTTCAACACCGGGCAACCCCCCCAGGACTCCCCTTACGGCCGTTACCGTTTCCAGATCCCAGCTCAACGTCTCTTCAACCCCAACACCAACCTCTACTTCGCGGACTTCTACTGCATGTACACCGCCTACCACTACGTGGTCCTGGTCTTGGCCCCCAAAGGTTCCTCTGGGGACCTCTTCTGCCGGGAGCGTCTTCCCCAGTTGGACATTTCCTCCAACAAGTTCCTGACGTGCTGCGTGGAGGAAGGCGAGTTGGTGTATCGCCATGCCCAGGACAGCATCCTGGAGGTCATATACACCGAGCCGGTGGACCTCAGCCTTGGGGTGCTGGGGGAGATCAGCGGCCACCAACTCATGAGCCTCTCCACCGCCAACGCCAAAAAGGACCCCAGCTGCAAGACGTGCAACATCAGCGTGGGGCGTTAAAAAAAGGCCTGGCAGGGGGGG
>NW_015091912.1:7156-7791 GCF_001431845.1 Calidris pugnax | reverse complement strand
CCTCCACAACACCCCCGAGGCCACCCTGACCCTCCTTCTGTGTGTGTCTACACCCTTCCTCCTCCTCCTCCTCCTCCAGGATGCACTGCGGGAACGTGATGAAGCCCTCTCTGAAGGACAACAGCGGCAGCCACGGCTCCCCCACCAGCGGGATGCTCCACGGCATCTTCTTCAGCTGCAACACCGAGTTCAACACCGGGCAACCCCCCCAGGACTCCCCTTACGGCCGTTACCGTTTCCAGATCCCAGCTCAACGTCTCTTCAACCCCAACACCAACCTCTACTTCGCGGACTTCTACTGCATGTACACCGCCTACCACTACGTGGTCCTGGTCTTGGCCCCCAAAGGTTCCTCCGGAGACCTCTTCTGCCGGGAGCGTCTTCCCCAGTTGGACATTTCCTCCAACAAGTTCCTGACGTGCTGCGTGGAGGAAGGCGAGTTGGTGTATCGCCATGCCCAGGACAGCATCCTGGAGGTCATATACACCGAGCCGGTGGACCTCAGCCTTGGGGTGCTGGGGGAGATCAGCGGCCACCAACTCATGAGCCTCTCCACCGCCAACGCCAAAAAGGACCCCAGCTGCAAGACGTGCAACATCAGCGTGGGGCGTTAAAAAAAGGCCTGGCAGGGGGGG
>NW_015091912.1:4735-6247 GCF_001431845.1 Calidris pugnax | reverse complement strand
CCTCTCTGTGTACGCGATGCACGCTGTAACGATAGAACAACCTCCCCGTCCCCCCAGCATCCCTGTGCTGTGCTGGCCATCTATCAATAAACTGTGCGGTCACCACCGTGTCACGAGACTCTGTCCCCCACCCTTGGGACCTCAGGAAGTGTCCCCAGACCCCCCTTTGGCTCAGGGAGGGGGGGACAGGGCTTTGGGGGGGGTGACACAGAGGGATGCTGCAGCCCTCCTGGCTGCTGTTGGGTACCCGAGCATCCCTGTGCTGTGCTGGCTGTGTATCAATAAACAGCATGGTCACCACCGTGTCACACACCTCTGTCACCCCCCCGGGACCTCGAGAAGTGTCCCCAGACCCCCCTTTGGCTCAGGGAGGGGGGGACAGGGCTTTGGCGGGGGGTGACAGGGTGACACAGAGGGATGCTACAGCCCTGCTGGGTCCCTGAGCATCCCTGTGCTGGCCGTGTATCAATAAATGTGTGGCCACCACCGTGTCACACACCTCTGTCACCCCCCCTGGGACCTCAAGAAGTGTCCCCAGACCCCCCTTTGGCTCAGGGAGGGGGGGACAGGGCTTTGGGGGGGGTGACAGGGTGACACAGAGGGATGCTGCAGCCCTGCTGGGTCCCTGAGCATCCCTGTGCCCAATAAATGTGTGGCCACCACCGTGTCACACACCTCTGTCACCCCCCCAGGACCTCAAGGAGTGTCCCCAGACCCCGGTTTGGCTCAGGGAGGGGGGGACAGGGCTTTGGGGGGGTGACACAGAAGGATGCTGCAGCCCTGCTGGCCACTGTTGGGTCCCTGAGCATCCCTGTGCTGGCCGTGTATCAATAAATGTGTGGTCACCACCGTGTCACACACCTCTGTCACCCCCCTGGGACCTTGACAAGTGTCCCCAGACCCCAGTTTGTCTCAGGGAGGGGGGGACAGGGCTTTGGGGGGGGTGACAGGGTGACACAGAAGGATGCTGCAGCCCTGCTGGGTCCCTGAGCATCCCTGTGCTGTGCTGGCCGTGTATCAACAAACTGTGTGGTCACCACCGTGTCACACACCTCTGTCACCCCCCCCGGGACCTCGAGAAGTGTCCCCAGACCCCGGTTTGGCTCAGGGAGGGGGGGGACAGGGCTTTGGGGGGGGTGACAGGGTGACACAGAGGGATGCTGCAGCCCTGCTGGGTCCCTGAGCATCCCTGTGCTGTGTTGGCCGTGTATTAACAAACTGCAGTCACCACCGTGTCACACACCTCTGTCACCCCCCCCCAGGACCTCAAAAAGTGTCCCCAGACCCCGGTTTAGCTCAGGGAGGGGGGGACAAGGATTTGGGGGGGGGGCACAGGGCTGCTAACAGCCCTCCTGGCCACTGCTGGGTCCCTGAGCATCCCTGTGCTGGCAGTGTATCAATAAATGTGTGGCCACCACCGTGTCACACACCTCTGTCACCCCCCCGGGACCTTGACAAGTGTCCCCAGACCCCAGTTTGTCTCAGGGAGGGGGGGACAGGGCTTTGGGGGGG
>NW_015091912.1:0-4648 GCF_001431845.1 Calidris pugnax | reverse complement strand
CCTCCTCCTCCTCCTCCTCCTCCTCCCCCCCTTTGCCTTTCGGTGGGGGATTTTGGGGAGAGGGAATGGGGTGGGTGGGCTGGGAAACCCTCCCCCCCCTCCCCAGCCCTCATTTCCTGGTGTGCAGCGTGTCCTGGAACTTGGTGCTGGTGTAGCGAAGGTGGAAACCCTTCTTGTTGATGGTGTCGTCCGAGTGGAAGTGGATCATCACCGAATCTCCGGCCGAGTAGACCTCCTCCGGGGGCTGCAAGGTGTGTGTTGGGGGGAGATGAGGGAGAGATGGTGCTGAAGACCACCCTAGGGTGCTCAATCATGGGGGGATTTATGATGGGGAGGGTGAAAAGTCCCTGCGAGCCCATGTCCAACCCCAAATCCCACCCTGGGGATCACTCTGCTTGGGTTCATCTTCACCCATCGCCTTCCCGGCCTCCACCCACATCTCCCCCTCCCCAAGAAACCCACCCTCAATAAACCCACCCCACCGCTCATCATCCCCCCCATCCCCAGCTCACCCCGGACCCGCAGAAGCGGCCGAGACGGGGGGCCGTCCCGTCGTAGCCGTCGAAGAGCTCCATGTAGTCGTAGCCGCAGTCGGCTTCCTCCTCGATCTCGAAGGTCTGGAAGATGAGCTCCACGCCGTAACCTTCCTCGGCCATGATCACCCACTGGCAGTCCAACCCCCCCGGGTAGTTGTTGTCCCCAAATTGAGCGTGGGAGTACAAGTCCTTGGTCTTCACCTCGGCACGGACCTGGCCCCCGCACACTTTGGGGAGAAACCCACAAGATATGGGGGTTAAGATGGTCTATGGACCTTCTTAAGGTCCATAGCGTTAAGGTTAAGGGTTAAGAAGGTCTACGGGCCCCCCAAGCCCCCCAAACCCCATAACCAGGTTTTTTTCCCCAGTCCCGTGGTGGTGGTACCTGTGGTGTGGGTGGCCTCGAAGCCCTTCTTCTGGACGGAGTTATCGGAGACGAACTTGAGGAACATCTTGTTGCCGGAGGAGACGAGGGGCTCGGGCTCTTTGGCCCCACAGAAACGGCCGAGGGGGGGGGCTTTGGCATCTTTGCCATCGTAGATCTCCAGGTGGTCGTAGGCACATTCCTGCTGCGCCTCCACGTCCAGCTCCGAGAAGGTCTACGGAGGTGACACCTTGAGTTGGATGGAGAGGAACTCCTCCCATGACCCTCCAGGTGTTGCCTACCCCTTCTGGTGTGGTGTGTCCCCCCCCAGCAACCCCATCCCTACCAGTTTGACACGATGCCCCGGCGTGGTGGTGATGGCCCAGGTGCACTCCTTCTTGCTGGGGTATTTATCAGGCCAGTTGGGGCTGGTGATGGTCCCCGAGATGGACGTCACCTTATGGTCGCAGCCGGCTGTGGGGACAACGGGGGTGGAGATGGACAGGGAAGGGGGGAACCATCAGTGGAAAGGTTTTGGGGTGGTCCTGCTGGGTATCGGTGTAGGGGGGTGGTTTTTTGGGGGGGTGAGGACCCACCTTCCTTGCAGTCGTGCTTGTTGTCGTGGAGGACGAAGCCGCTGCGGCACTGGCACTCGTAGCTGCCGAAGGAGTTGAGACACTCGTGCTGGCACCCCCCGTTGTTTTTGGAGCACTCGTCCTTGTCTGCCGGGGAGAGACCAGAGAGGAGAGGACCCCCCCGGCTGAGCCAAGGAGGAGGACCCGGTTTTTTGGGGGGGAAGGACCACTCTGGAGACCTGAGCCATAGTGGGGGGTGGGTGTGATGTCCTGGGTGCCCCCCACCCCCCCAAAAATAAACCCCCCCATCTCCTAATGGGATGTCCGGGAGAGGAGAGAGGACCACGGAACAGACCGGGATAAGCAGGTAATGGTTTTTTGGGGTTTTTTGGGGGGGAAGGACCACTCTGGAGACCTGAGCCATAGTGGGGGGTGGGTGTGATGTCCTGGGTGCCCCCCACCCCCCCAAAAATAAACCCCCCCATCTCCTAATGGGATGTCCGGGAGAGGAGAGAGGACCACGGAACAGACCGGGATAAGCAGGTAATGGTTTTTTGGGGTTTTTTGGGGGGGAAGGACCACTCTGGAGACCTGAGCCATAGTGGGGGGTGGGTGTGATGTCCTGGGTGCCCCCCACCCCCCCAAAAATAAACCCCCCCATCTCCTAATGGGATGTCCGGGAGAGGAGAGAGGACCACGGAACAGACCGGGATAAGCAGGTAATGGTTTTTTGGGGTTTTTTGGGGGGGAAGGACCACTCTGGAGACCTGAGCCATAGTGGGGGGTGGGTGTGATGTCCTGGGTGCCCCCCACCCCCCCAAAAATAAACCCCCCCATCTCCTAATGGGATGTCCGGGAGAGGAGAGAGGACCACGGAACAGACCGGGATAAGCAGGTAATGGTTTTTTGGGGTTTTTTGGGGGGGAAGGACCACTCTGGAGACCTGAGCCATAGTGGGGGGTGGGTGTGATGTCCTGGGTGCCCCCCACCCCCCCAAAAATAAACCCCCCCATCTCCTAATGGGATGTCCGGGAGAGGAGAGAGGACCACGGAACAGACCGGGATAAGCAGGTAATGGTTTTTTGGGGTTTTTTGGGGGGGAAGGACCACTCTGGAGACCTGAGCCATAGTGGGGGGTGGGTGTGATGTCCTGGGTGCCCCCCACCCCCCCAAAAATAAACCCCCCCATCTCCTAATGGGATGTCCGGGAGAGGAGAGAGGACCACGGAACAGACCGGGATAAGCAGGTAATGGTTTTTTGGGGTTTTTTGGGGGGGAAGGACCACTCTGGAGACCTGAGCCATAGTGGGGGGTGGGTGTGATGTCCTGGGTGCCCCCCACCCCCCCAAAAATAAACCCCCCCATCTCCTAATGGGATGTCCGGGAGAGGAGAGAGGACCACGGAACAGACCGGGATAAGCAGGTAATGGTTTTTTGGGGTTTTTTGGGGGGGAAGGACCACTCTGGAGACCTGAGCCATAGTGGGGGGTGGGTGTGATGTCCTGGGTGCCCCCCACCCCCCCAAAAATAAACCCCCCCATCTCCTAATGGGATGTCCGGGAGAGGAGAGAGGACCACGGAACAGACCGGGATAAGCAGGTAATGGTTTTTTGGGGTTTTTTGGGGGGGAAGGACCACTCTGGAGACCTGAGCCATAGTGGGGGGTGGGTGTGATGTCCTGGGTGCCCCCCACCCCCCCAAAAATAAACCCCCCCATCTCCTAATGGGATGTCCGGGAGAGGAGAGAGGACCACGGAACAGACCGGGATAAGCAGGTAATGGTTTTTTGGGGTTTTTTGGGGGGGAAGGACCACTCTGGAGACCTGAGCCATAGTGGGGGGTGGGTGTGATGTCCTGGGTGCCCCCCACCCCCCCAAAAATAAACCCCCCCATCTCCTAATGGGATGTCCGGGAGAGGAGAGAGGACCACGGAACAGACCGGGATAAGCAGGTAATGGTTTTTTGGGGTTTTTTGGGGGGGAAGGACCACTCTGGAGACCTGAGCCATAGTGGGGGGTGGGTGTGATGTCCTGGGTGCCCCCCACCCCCCCAAAAATAAACCCCCCCATCTCCTAATGGGATGTCCGGGAGAGGAGAGAGGACCACGGAACAGACCGGGATAAGCAGGTAATGGTTTTTTGGGGTTTTTTGGGGGGGAAGGACCACTCTGGAGACCTGAGCCATAGTGGGGGGTGGGTGTGATGTCCTGGGTGCCCCCCACCCCCCCAAAAATAAACCCCCCCATCTCCTAATGGGATGTCCGGGAGAGGAGAGAGGACCACGGAACAGACCGGGATAAGCAGGTAATGGTTTTTTGGGGTTTTTTGGGGGGGAAGGACCACTCTGGAGACCTGAGCCATAGTGGGGGGTGGGTGTGATGTCCTGGGTGCCCCCCACCCCCCCAAAAATAAACCCCCCCATCTCCTAATGGGATGTCCGGGAGAGGAGAGAGGACCACGGAACAGACCGGGATAAGCAGGTAATGGTTTTTTGGGGTTTTTTGGGGGGGAAGGACCACTCTGGAGACCTGAGCCATAGTGGGGGGTGGGTGTGATGTCCTGGGTGCCCCCCACCCCCCCAAAAATAAACCCCCCCATCTCCTAATGGGATGTCCGGGAGAGGAGAGAGGACCACGGAACAGACCGGGATAAGCAGGTAATGGTTTTTTGGGGTTTTTTGGGGGGGAAGGACCACTCTGGAGACCTGAGCCATAGTGGGGGGTGGGTGTGATGTCCTGGGTGCCCCCCACCCCCCCAAAAATAAACCCCCCCATCTCCTAATGGGATGTCCGGGAGAGGAGAGAGGACCACGGAACAGACCGGGATAAGCAGGTAATGGTTTTTTGGGGTTTTTTGGGGGGGAAGGACCACTCTGGAGACCTGAGCCATAGTGGGGGGTGGGTGTGATGTCCTGGGTGCCCCCCACCCCCCCAAAAATAAACCCCCCCATCTCCTAATGGGATGTCCGGGAGAGGAGAGAGGACCACGGAACAGACCGGGATAAGCAGGTAATGGTTTTTTGGGGTTTTTTGGGGGGGAAGGACCACTCTGGAGACCTGAGCCATAGTGGGGGGTGGGTGTGATGTCCTGGGTGCCCCCCACCCCCCCAAAAATAAACCCCCCCATCTCCTGGTGGGGTGGTCCAGGAGAGGAGAGAGGACCACGGAACAGACC
>NW_015091911.1:0-1686 GCF_001431845.1 Calidris pugnax | reverse complement strand
ATGACCGGTGAGGCACGGGGGGGCTGGGGGGGCCCCTCTGTCCTGGGGGGGTCCCCTCTGTCCCTGGGGGGTCCCCCATGTCCCTAAGGGTGTCCCCAGTCTCCCTTGGGGTGTCCCTGGGGGTGTCCCCTCTGTCCTCCCGCTTTGGGGTTCATTAATCCCTGTGTTCCCCCTCACTCTGACACCTTTGGGGTGTCCCCTCTACCCTTGGGGTGTCCCCCCCCTGTCCTGGGGGGGTTCCCTGTGTCCCTGGGGGGTCCCCTCTGTCCCAGGGGTGTCCCCCGTGTCCCTAAGGGTGTCCCCTCTCTTCTGGGGGTGTCCCCCCTGTCCCAGGGGTGTCTCCTGTGCCCCCTGGGGGTGTCCCCTCTCTTCTGGGGATGTCCCTAAGGGTGTCCCCAGTCTCCCTTGGGGTGTCCCTGGGGGTGTCCCCTCTGTCCTCCCGCTTTGGGGTTCATTAATCCCTGTGTTCCCCCTCACTCTGACACCTTTGGGGTGTCCCCTCTACCCTTGGGGTGTCCCCCCCCTGTCCTGGGGGGGTTCCCTGTGTCCCTGGGGGGTCCCCTCTGTCCCAGGGGTGTCCCCCGTGTCCCTAAGGGTGTCCCCTCTCTTCTGGGGGTGTCCCCCCTGTCCCAGGGGTGTCTCCTGTGCCCCCTGGGGGTGTCCCCTCTCTTCTGGGGGTGTCCCCTGTGTCCCTTGGGGTGCCCCTGGGGGGGTCCCCTCTGTCCTTGGGGTGTCCCCAAGTCCCTGGAGGTGTCACCTCTGTTCTTGGGGTGTCCCCCCCTGTCCCGGGGGTGTCCCTGGGGGGGTCCCCTCTGTCCTTGGGGTGTCCCCCCTGTCCCCCGTGTCCCTAAGGGTGTCCCCTCTCTTCTGGGGGTGTCTCCTGTGTCCCCTGGGGGTGTCCCCTCTCTTCTGGGGGTGTCCCCTATGCCCCTGGGGGTGTCCTCTCTTTTCTGGGGGTGTCCTCTCTGTCCCAGGGGTGTCCCCTCTACCTTTGGGGTGTCCCCCCTGTCCCCCGTGTCCCTAAGGGTGTCCCCTCTCTTCTGGGGGTGTCCCCTATGCCCCTGGGGGTGTCCCCTATGCCCCTGGGGGTGTCCCCTATGCCCCTGGGGGTGTCCCCTATGCCCCTGGGGGTGTCCTCTCTGTCCCAGGGGTGTCCCCTCTACCTTTGGGGTGTCCCCCCACCTTCTCTAGGGTTTTGACCCCCCAAAAACCCCACAAGGGGGGGTCCTCTCTCTTTAGGGTTGTCCCCTCTCTTCTGGGGGGTGTCCTCTGGACCCCAGGAGTGTCCCCCCACCTTCTCTAGGGCTTTGACCTCCCCAAAAACCGTACAAGGGGGGGGTCCTCTCTCTTTAGGGTTGTCCCCTCTCTTCTGGGGGTGTCCTCTCTGTCCCAGGGGTGTCCCCTCTTTTCTGGGGGGTGTCCTCTCTGTCCTAGGGGTGTCCCCCCACCTTCTCTGGGGTTTTGACCCCCCAAAAAACCCTACAAGGGGGGGGTCCTCTCTCTTTAGGGTTGTCCCCTCTCTCCTGGGGGGTGTCCTCTCTGTCCCAGTGTTGTCCCCTCTCTCCTGGTGGTGTCCTCTCTTGTCTCCGAGTTCCAGAGAGGACACCTACCCTTGGGGTTGTCCCCTGGACACCAGGGGGAAGTTCTTTGAGGTTCTGACCCCCCCCAAAACCCCCCCCTTTTTCT
>NW_015091910.1:30246-34761 GCF_001431845.1 Calidris pugnax | reverse complement strand
CTGGTGGTCCCCTCATCTCTGGTGGTCCCCTATTCCTCGTCCCCATCACTGGTGGTCCCCCATCCCTCGTCTCCACTGGGGGTGATGCCCCTCCCTTGTCCCCATTGGTGATGGTCCCCCATCCCTCATCCCCATCACTGGTGGTCCCCTCATCACTGGTGGTCCCCTATTCCTCATCCCCATCACTGGTGGTTCCCTCATCGCTGGTGGGCCCCCATCCCTTGTCCCCATAAGTGACAGTCTCCCGCCCCTCGTCCCCATCACTGGTGGTCCCCCGTTCCTTGCCCCCATAAGTGGCAGTTCCCCATCCCTTGTCCCCATCACTGGTGACCCTCCATCCCTCATCCCAATCACTGGTGGGCCCCCATCTCTCATCCCCATCGCTGTTGGTCCCCCATCCCTTGGCCCCATCACCGGTCATCCCCCATCCCTTATACCCATCGGTGGCGGTCCCCATCACTGATGGTCCCCCATCCCTTGTCCCCACCAGTGGTGGTCCCCCATCCCTTGTCCCCATCACTGGTGGTCCCCATCTCTTCTGCCCATCACTGGTGGTCCCCACCTTTTGTCCCCATCAGTGACAATCCCTCATCCCTCATCCCCATCAGATGCCATCCCCTATCCCTTGTCCCCATTGGTGGTTGGTGGTCCCCCATCCCTCGTCCTCATCACCAGTGGTCCCCCATCCCTTATCACCCTCAGTGATGATCCCATATCCCCACCAGTTGTGGTCGCCCATCCCTCATCCCCATCAGATGCCATCCCTCATCCCTCATCCCCACCAGTGGTGGTCCCCCATCCCTTGTCCCCACCAGTGGTGGTCCCCCATCCCTTGTCCCTATCAGTGACAATCCCCCATCCTTCATCCCCATCACTGGTCATCCCACATCCCGTCCCCATCAGTGGTGGTCCCCCATCCCTCGTCCTCGTCACCAGTGGTCCCCCATCCCTTATCGCCATTCGTGGTGATCCCCCATCCCACATCCCCACCAGTGGTGGTCCCCCATCCCTCATCCCCATCAGATGCCATCCCACATCCCGTCGCCATTGACAACAGTCCCCCATCCCTTGTCCTCGTCACTGGTGGCCCCCCATCCCTTATTGCCATCAGTGGTGGTCCCTCATCCCTCATCCCCATCACTGGTGGTCCCCCATCTCTCATCTCCACTGGGGGTGATGCCCATCCCTTGTCCCCAGTGGTGATGGTTCCCCATCCCTCATCCCCATCACTGGTCATGCCCCATCTCTCATCCCCATCCCTAGTGGTCCCCAATCCCTCGTCCCCACCAGTGGTGGTCCCCCATCCCTCATCCCCCCCCCCAACGTCCCCCCTGGCTGCAGCACCCCCCTCCCCGGGGGTACCCCCCTCTCTCCGGGGCCGACCCTGACCCCCCCTGACCCCCAGCCTTCCTGGAGGACGGGATCCTGGTGCGGGACGGCAGCCGCATCCGCCGGCGCTACCTCTGCTCCTGGCGCTTCCCCTGGGACGTGGCGTCGGTGCTGCCCACCGACCTGCTCCCCAAACCCCTGGGGGGGACGGCGGCCCGCGCCAACCGCTGCCTGCGGGCCCCCCGCCTCCTGGAGGCCTTTGAGCGCCGGGAGACGCGGACGGGCCACCCCAACGCCTTCCGGGTGGCCAAGCTGATGCTCTACGTCTTGGTGGCCATCCATTGGTACGCCTGCCTCTACTTCGCCCTCTCCTCCCGCCTGGGGCTGGGCTCCGACCCCTGGGTCTGCCCCGACGCCGGCCGCCCCGGCTTCTCCCGCCCGTTGCGCCGCTACCTCCACAGCTTCTACTTCTCCACTTTGGTCCTGGCCACCGTGGGGGACACCCCGGAGCCCCGTCGTTGGCAGGAGTTCCTCTTCTCCACCGCCGGCTTCCTGTTGGCCGTCATGGGCTTCGCCACCCTCACCGGCAGCGTGGCCTCCCTCATCGCCAACGCCGGCGCCGCCGACGCCGCCTTCTACCCCGACCCCGAGCCCGTCCGGCGCTACCTGCGGGGTCGGGGGGCCGGTGGGCGGCTGGCACGAAAGGTGGCCGAGTGGCACCACCACCTGCGGGCGCAGGGCAAGCTGCCCGGAGAGCTGGGGGTCCTGCGGCACTTGCCGCGGGGGCTGCGGGGGGAGGTGGCCGCCAGCGTCCACTTGCCGGCCCTGGGGCGCGTGGGGCTGTTTGGGGGGTGGGAGCCGGGGGTCCTGCGGCAGCTGGTGCTGAGGTTGCGCCCCCAGGTCTTCGGGCCCGGGGAGTTCGTGTGCCGGCGGGGGGACGTGGGGCGGGAGATGTACTTCGTGAGGGAGGGGCGGCTGGCCGTGGTGGCCGAGGACGGCGTCACCCAGTTGGCCATCCTGGGCGAGGGGCTCTACTTCGGGGAGATCAGCCTCATCAACATCAAAGGTGAGACCACCACACACACCCACCCCCACACACCCAGCATCACAGAATCACAGAATCCCAGAATCATGATATGGGGCCACCAGGGACCTTCTGGAGATCATGTCCTTCAGAGCAGAGCCCCAGGTCCCTCAGCCTTTCCTCAGCAGAGAGATGCTCCAGTCCCTCATCATCCTCGCAGCCTCTGCTGTCCCCTCTCCAGCAGCTCCCTGTCCTTCTGGAACTGGGGAGCCCAGAACTGGTCCCAGTGCTCCAGCTGGGGCCTCCCCAGGGCAGAGCAGAGGGGCAGGATGACCTCCCTCCAGGTTCTCCACGCTCTTCCTGATGCCCCCCAGGAGTCCATTGGCCTTCTGGAGCTGGGGAGCCCACAACTGGACCCTCACACCACACCACACACCCCCCCCCAAGCCCACCCCAGCCTCACCACAGCCCCTCCATGTCCATGTCCGTGTCCCCCCCCCAGGGAACACCTCGGGGAACCGGCGCACGGCCAACATCATGAGCATCGGCTACTCGGACCTCTTCTGCCTGGCCAAGGAGGACCTGGCGGAGGTGCTGGCCGAGTTCCCCAGCGCCCGGGCCACCATGGAGGCCAAGGGCCGGCAGCTGCTGTTGGCCATGGGCAAGCTGGACCTGCGGGCGGAGGCGGCGGCGGCGGAGGCCGAGCGGAGGGTGGGGGACCTGGAGGTGGCCCTGGAGGGGCTCCAGACGCGGGCGGCGCGGCTACTGGCCCAGCTGGAGTCCGGGGCCTTCAAACTGGCCCTGAGGGTCCAGCGCCTCGAGGGACGGCTCCAGAGGAGGCAACGGATGGAGGGGGGAGCGGGGTCTGGGGGGGCACAGGGTCCCCCCAGGGTGCAGGGTCCCAGTGGGGCGCAGGGTCTCACGATGCCACAGGGTCCTGCCCAAGGACGAGGTCCTGATGGAGGTCGGGGTCCCACCAGGGAGTGGGATCCCCCCGGGGTGCAGGGTCCCAGTGGGGTGTGGGGTCCTTCCAGGGTGCAGGGTCCCACCAGGGCACAAGGTCCCCATGGGGTGCAGGGTCCCAGTGGGGTGCAGGGTCTCCCCAAGGCACAGGGTCCCCCCAAAGCACAGGGTCCCCGTGGGGTTCAGGATCCCCCCAGGTCACAGGATTCAAGTGGGGTGCAGGGTCCCCCCAAAGCACAGGGTCCCCGTGGGGTTCAGGATCCCCCCAGGTCACAGGATTCAAGTGGGGTGCAGGGTCCCCCCAAAGCACAGGGTCCCCGTGGGGTTCAGGATCCCCCCAGGTCACAGGATTCAAGTGGGGTGCAGGGTCCCACGGGGCGGGTTCAAGTGGGGTGCAGGGTCCCACCGGGCCACAAGGTCCCCCCAGAGTGAGGGGTCCCACGATGCCACAGGGTCCTGCCCAAGGACAAGGTTCTGATGGAGGTCGGGGTCCCACCAGGGAGTGGGGTCCCCCCATGGTGCAGGGTCCCATCAGGGAGCAGGGTCCCCCCAAGGCACAGGGTCCCCCCAGGGAGCAGGGTCCCAATGGGGTTCAGGATCCCCCCAGGTCACAGGGTTCAAGTGGGGTGCAGGGTCCCACCGGGCCACAAGGTCCCCCCAGAGTGAGGGGTCCCACGATGCCACAGGGTCCTGCCCAAGGACAAGGTTCTGATGGAGGTCGGGGTCCCACCAGGGAGTGGGGTCCCCCCAGGGTGCAGGGTCCCCCCAAGGCACAGGGTCCCCATGGGGTGCAGGGTCCCAGTGGGGTTCAGGATCCCCCCAGGTCACAGGGTTCAAGTGGGGTGCAGGGTCCCCCCAGGGTCCCAGGTCTTCCCAAAGCGCAGGGTCCCAGTGGGGTGCAGGGTCCCCCCACATCCCAGGGTCCCCCCAAAACACAAGGTCCCACCAGGGTGAGGGGTCCCACGATGCCACAGGGTCCTGCCCAGGGACCAGCTCCTGCCGGAGGATGGGGTGTCCCCAGGGCACAGGGTCCCCCCCGGGCACAGGGTCCCCCCAGGGCTCAGGGTCCCCCCAGGGCACAGGGTCCCCGTGGGGCGCGGGGTCCCCCGGGGGGGGCAGGACCCCGGCGCTGAGGGTTCCTGGGGGGGGGTGACAGTGACAAACGTCACCGAGGGACAGGGACCGTGTTGGGGAGAAAC
>NW_015091910.1:26602-27067 GCF_001431845.1 Calidris pugnax | reverse complement strand
TATTGGGTTGCCGGGGGGGTATCTCCTCATCTGTGCCACCCTTCTGTGATGGGGAGCTGCTGGGGTGCTGGGGGGGCATCCCCTGACCCTGCCACCTTCCCATGATGGGGGGCTGCTGGGGGGGCACCCCTTGACCCTGCCACCCTCCCATGTTGGGGGGCTGCTGGGAGGGCATCCCCTGACCCTGCCACCTTCCCATTTTGGGGTGCTGGGGGGGCATCTCCTCATCCACACCACCCTCCGGTGCTGGGGGGGCATCTCCCCATAGAACCACGGGATCATTCAGGTTGGAAAAGACCCTCAAGATCATCCAGTCCAACCATCAACCCCACGCCACGAAGTTCTCCCCCCACACCACATCCCCCCACCCCACATCTCATCCGTGGCACCCTCCTGTGTTGGGGTGCTGGGGTGGTATCTCCTCATCCATGGGATGCTGCTAGGGTGCCAGGGGGGCACCCCTTG
>NW_015091910.1:26058-26343 GCF_001431845.1 Calidris pugnax | reverse complement strand
CCCGCTCCCCCCCCCCCTCCCCCCCCAGACCTGGACCTGACGGTGCGTGTCCTGCTCTACGCCCTCATCTTCCTGCTGAGCGTCTGCGGCAACGGGCTGGTGGTGGCCGTGCTGCTGCTCAACCGCCGCCTGCGCACGGTCACCAACTCCTTCCTGCTCTCCCTGGCCCTCAGCGACCTCCTGCTGGCCCTCTGCTGCATGCCCTTCACCCTGCTCCCCAACCTCATGGGCACCTTCGTCTTCGGGGAGGCCGTCTGCAAGCTCATGGCCTACCTCATGGGTAGG
>NW_015091910.1:24087-24429 GCF_001431845.1 Calidris pugnax | reverse complement strand
GGGTGGCAGAGCCCTGGCAGAGGCTGCCCAGGGAGGTGGTGGAGTCTCCTTCTCTGGAGACATTCAAACCCCCCCTAGATGGGACCCTGTGGGACCTGCTCTGGGTGGGGGTTGGAGGGGGGGTCTCCAGGGGTCCCTGCAAAGCCCAGATCACTCTGTGGGTCTGTGCTCCTGTCCCTCCAGGTACGTCCTGCTGCTCCTCATCCTCTTCTTCATCCCGGGGGTGGTGATGATGGTGGCCTACGGGCTCATCTCCCGCGAGCTCTACCGGGGCATCCGCTTCGAGCTGGACATCAAGGGGGAGGCTGGAGGTGAGGGGTGTGGGGCAGGGATTGTCGGGGG
>NW_015091910.1:20225-23914 GCF_001431845.1 Calidris pugnax | reverse complement strand
GGTCTTTTTCCAGTGGTGCCCAGGGACAGGACAAGAGGGAACGGGCACAAACTGGCCAAGGAGGTCAATGGCATACTGGGGGGCAGCAGGAAGAGCGTGGAGAACCTGGAGGGAGGTCATCCTGCCCCTCTGCTCTGCTCTGCCCTGGGGAGGCCCCAGCTGGAGCACTGGGACCAGTGCTGGGCTCCCCAGTTCCAGAGGGACAGGGAACTGCTGGAGAGAGTCCAGCAGAGGCTGCGAGGGACCTGGAGCATCTCTCTGCTGAGGAAAGGCTGAGGGACCTGGGGCTTTTTAGTCTGGAGAAGAGAAGGCTGAGGGGGGATCTGATCAACACCTCTAAATCCTTCAAGGGTGGGTGTCAGGAGGATGGGGCCGGTCTTTTTCCAGTGGTGCCCAGGGACAGGACAAGAGGAAATGGGCACAAACTGGACCATAGGAAGTTCCATCTCAACATGAGGAGGAACTTCTTCCCTGTGAGGGTGGCAGAGCCCTGGCAGAGGCTGCCCAGGGAGGTGGTGGAGTCTCCATCTCTGGAGACATTCAACCCCCCCTAGATGGGACCCTGTGGGACCTGCTCTGGGTGGCCCTGCTCTGAAGGACATGATCTCCAGAAGGTTCCTGGTGACCCCATATCATCCTGTGGGGATCTCAAAGGTTCCTTCCAACCATGAAGCTTCTGTAATTCCGGGGGGGGGGGCTGCTGACACCCTTCCCACCCCACCCCTGGTTCCTCCGCAGGCGTCTCCGTCTCGGTGTCCACCTTCAGCCTGGTGGCCATCGCCACGGAGCGGTACAGTGCCATCTGCAAGCCGCTGCAGTCGCGGGTCTGGCAGACGCGGTCCCACGCCAGCCGGGTCATCGCGGGGACGTGGCTGCTCTCTGCTCTCCTCATGCTGCCCTACGCCGTCTACAGCACCACGCGGCCCCGCGTCCCCCGCAGCCCCACCAGCCACTGCACCCACGACTGGCCCAGCGAGCAGGTCCGACAGGCCTGGTGAGTCACCACCACCACCACCAACCACAACCCACCCCACCCTTGGGACCCACAGTGTGAGATGGGGGGACACCCCAAGCGATGGGTGCCGGTCCTCTTCGATGCGTTCATCAACGAGCTGGATGAGGGGATGGGGTGGACCCTCAGCGGGTTTGCTGGTGACACCAAACTGGGAGGGGGGGTTGATATGATGGAGGGCTGTGCCACCACCCAGAGAGACCTGGGGAGTTGGGGGAGAGGAACCTCATGAAGCTCAACCAGGGCAAGTGCAGGGTCCTGCACCTTGGGGGGAATAACCCCATGGACCAGGAGAAGTTCGCCTGCAGCTCTCCTGGCCAGGGGTGGGGGGTTCCCTTGGGGGGGCGGTTTGCTGGTGACACCAAACTGGGAGGGGGGGTTGATATGATGGACCCTTGGGGGGGCAGCACCCTACTTTGCATCCCACCCCACTGCATCCCAGTGGAGGATGCTCTTGGGGTGATGGGGTCTCCGTGGTGATGGTGTCCCCTCTGCCCCACAGCCCATCGCAATGGGGGGGACCCCCCATGGGATGAGGGGGAGGGTGGTTGCCTGCAGCTCTCCTGGATGGAGTTGGGGGGTTCTCTTGAGGGGGGGAGCACCCTGCTTGGCATCCCATCCCTACACCCCACTGCATCCCAGTGGAGGATGCTCTCGGGGTGACAGGGGTCCCCACGGTGCCGTGGGCTGTGGGGCAGAGGGGACACCATCACCCTCATCGCAACGATGGGGACCCCCCCCCCTGTGAGGAGGGGGATGGTGGCTGCCTGCAGCTCTCCTGGCTGGGGTGGGGGGTTCCCTTTGGGGGGGAGCACCCTGCGCATCTCTCTGCTGAGGAGAAGCTGAGGGACTTGGGTCTTTATTCTGGAGAAAGCTGAGGGGGGATCTGATCAATGCCTATAGAAGTCTGGAGAAGAGAAGGCTGAGGGGGAGTCTCATCAAGGCCTTATAAATACTTAAAGAGTGGGTGTCAGGAGGATGGGGCTGGTCTTTTTTCAGTGGTGCCCAGGGATAGGACAAGAGGAAATGGGCACAAACTTGAATGTAAGAAGTTTGGCTGCCTGCAGCTCTCCTGGCTGGGGTTGGGGGGGTTGCTCTTGGGGTGATGGGGGTCCTCATGGTGATGGTGTCCCCTCCACCCCACAGCCCATCGCAACGGGAGGGACCCATCATGGGATGAGGGGGACGGTGGCTGCCTGCAGCTCTCCTGGATGGGGTTGGGGGGTCCCCTTGGGGGGGAAGCACCCTACTTTTCATCCCACCCCACTGCATCCCAGCAGAGGATGCTCTTGGGGTGATGGAGGTCCTCATGGTGATGATGTCCCCTCCACCCCACAGCCCATCGCAATGGTGGCAGTGGGGACCCCCCATGGGAGGAGGGAGATGGTTGTTGCCTGCAGCTTTCCTGGCTGGGGTTGGGGGGGGTCCCTTGTGGGGGGAGCACCCTGCTTGGCATCCCATCCCTCTGTCCCAGTGGAGGATGCTCTTGGGGTGATGGGGTCTCCATGGTGATGGTGTCCCCTCCACCCCACAGCCCATTGCAATGGAGGTGGTGGGGACCCCCCACGGGAGGAGGAGGATGGTGGTTGCCTGCAGCTCTCCTGGCCGGGGTTGGGGGGTTCCCTTGGGGGGGAGCACCCTACTTTACATCCCATCCCTACACCCCACTGCATCCCAGCGGAGGATGCTCTTGGGGTGATGGGGGTCCCCATGGTGCCGTGGGCTGTGGGGCAGAGGGGACACCATCACCCTCATCGCAATGATGGGGACCCCCCCTGCGAGGAGGAGGATGATGGCTGCCTGCAGCTCTCCTGGCTGGGGTTGGGGGGGTTCCCTTGTGGGGGGAGCACCCTGCTTGGCATCCCATCCCTCTGTCCCAGTGGAGGATGCTCTTGGGGTGATGGGGTCTCCATGGTGATGGTGTCCCCTCCACCCCACAGCCCATTGCAATGGAGGTGGTGGGGACCCCCCACGGGAGGAGGAGGATGGTGGTTGCCTGCAAGTCTCCTGGCCGGGGTTGGGGGGTTCCCTTGGGGGGGAAGCACCCTACTTTTCATCCCACCCCACTGCATCCAAGCAGAGGATGCTCTTGGGGTGATGGGGGGTGCTGTGGGGTGATGGGGTCTCTGTGTTGATGGTGTCCCCTCCACCCCACAGCCCATCGCAACGGCGGGGACCCCCCCTGCGACGAGGGGGACGGGTGCTACCTGCAGCTGTCCCGTCCGGGGGGTGCGGTGGAGCTGCGGGCGCTGGGGGGGTCGGCGCAGCAGCAGCAGGATCGGGCCCGCATCAACAGCTCGGAGGCCAAGCTGGTGGCCAAGCGGCGGGTCATCCGCATGCTGGTGGTCATCGTGGCCATGTTCTTCCTCTGCTGGTTGCCCATCTTCACCGCCAACACCTGGAGGGCCTTCTCCCCCCGGGCGGCCCAGCGGGCGCTTTCGGGGACCCCCATCTCCTTCATCCACCTCCTCTCCTACACCTCGGCCTGCGCCAACCCCCTCATCTACTGCTTCATGAACCGACGCTTCCGAAAAGCCTTCCTGGCCACCTGCGCCGGCTGCCGCTGGCCCTGCCCGCGCCGCCCCCCCCCCGAGGAGGTGGCCACCGCCAACGCCTCCCTCTCCAAGTTCAGCTACACCACCGTCAGCAGCCTCGGGCCCCCCTGAGACCCCCCCCA
>NW_015091910.1:0-2122 GCF_001431845.1 Calidris pugnax | reverse complement strand
GACTCTCCTGGAGGGGGTTGGGGGGCTCTCCTGAGGGGGGGAGCACCCTGCTTGGCATCCCATCCCTACACCCCACTGCATCCCAGTGGAGGATGCTCTTGGGGTGATGGAGGTCCTCATGGTGATGATGTCCCCTCCACCCCACAGCCCATCACAATGGAGGTGGTGGGGACCCCCCATGGGAGGAGGGGGGTGGTGGTTGCCTGCAGCTCTCCTGGCCAGGGGTGGGGGGTTCCTTTGGGGGGGAGCACCCTACTTTACATCCCATCCCTACACCCCACTGCATCCCAGTGGAGGATGCTCTTGGGGTGATGGGGGTCCTCATGGTGATGGTGTCCCCTCCACCCCACAGCCCATCGCAACGGGAGGGACCCATCATGGGATGAGGGGGACGGTGGCTGCCTGCAGCTCTCCTGGATGGGGTTGGGGGGTCCCCTTGGGGGGGAAGCACCCTACTTTTCATCCCACCCCACTGCATCCCAGCAGAGGATGCTCTTGGGGTGATGGAGGTCCTCATGGTGATGATGTCCCCTCCACCCCACAGCCCATCACAATGGAGGTGGTGGGGACCCCCCATGGGAGGAGGGGGGTGGTGGTTGCCTGCAGCTCTCCTGGCCAGGGGTGGGGGGTTCCTTTGGGGGGGAGCACCCTACTTTACATCCCATCCCTACACCCCACTGCATCCCAGTGGAGGATGCTCTTGGGGTGATGGGGGTCCTCATGGTGATGGTGTCCCCTCCACCCCACAGCCCATCGCAACGGGAGGGACCCATCATGGGATGAGGGGGACGGTGGCTGCCTGCAGCTCTCCTGGATGGGGTTGGGGGGTCCCCTTGGGGGGGAAGCACCCTACTTTTCATCCCACCCCACTGCATCCCAGCAGAGGATGCTCTTGGGGTGATGGAGGTCCTCATGGTGATGATGTCCCCTCCACCCCACAGCCCATCGCAATGGTGGCAGTGGGGACCCCCCATGGGAGGAGGGAGATGGTTGTTGCCTGCAGCTTTCCTGGCTGGGGTTGGGGGGGGTCCCTTGTGGGGGGAGCACCCTGCTTGGCATCCCATCCCTCTGTCCCAGTGGAGGATGCTCTTGGGGTGATGGGGTCTCCATGGTGATGGTGTCCCCTCCACCCCACAGCCCATTGCAATGGAGGTGGTGGGGACCCCCCACGGGAGGAGGAGGATGGTGGTTGCCTGCAAGTCTCCTGGGGGGGATGGTGGTTACCTGCAGCTCTCCTGGCCATGGGTGGGGGGTTCTCTTGGGGGGCAGCACCCTGCTTGGCATCCCATCCCTCTGTCCCAGTGGAGGATGCTCTTGGGGTGATGGGGTCTCCATGGTGATGGTGTCCCCTCCACCCCACAGCCCATTGCAATGGAGGTGGTGGGGACCCCCCACGGGAGGAGGAGGATGGTGGTTGCCTGCAAGTCTCCTGGCCGGGGTTGGGGGGTTCCCTTGGGGGGGAAGCACCCTACTTTTCATCCCACCCCACTGCATCCAAGCAGAGGATGCTCTTGGGGTGATGGGGGGTGCTGTGGGGTGATGGGGTCTCTGTGTTGATGGGGGGTCCACAATGAGGGGGATGGGGGGCTGGAACCCTCCGCTGTGGGGATCCCCAAACGCCTGGGAAAGAGACCAGTGCAACGAGGGGACTGGAAAAGACCCCATCAAGGACATCCCATTGAGATCCGCAATGGAATTGGGATGGGATGTCCCCTCCACCCCACAGCCCATCGCAACGGCGGGGACCCCCCCTGCGACGAGGGGGACGGGTGCTACCTGCAGCTGTCCCGTCCGGGGGGTGCGGTGGAGCTGCGGGCGCTGGGGGGGTCGGCGCAGCAGCAGCAGGATCGGGCCCGCATCAACAGCTCGGAGGCCAAGCTGGTGGCCAAGCGGCGGGTCATCCGCATGCTGGTGGTCATCGTGGCCATGTTCTTCCTCTGCTGGTTGCCCATCTTCACCGCCAACACCTGGAGGGCCTTCTCCCCCCGGGCGGCCCAGCGGGCGCTTTCGGGGACCCCCATCTCCTTCATCCACCTCCTCTCCTACACCTCGGCCTGCGCCAACCCCCTCATCTACTGCTTCATGAACCGACGCTTCCGAAAAGCCTTCCTGGCCACCTGCG
>NW_015091909.1:0-1725 GCF_001431845.1 Calidris pugnax | reverse complement strand
GGCACTGGGGATGTTGATGGTGGAACTGGTATGATGGTGATGGTGGGGTTGGTGACACTAGTGGTGGGGTTGGTGGTGACACTGGGGATGATGGTGATGATGCTGGTGGCACTGGGGATGATGATGGTGGCACTGGGGATGATGGTGACACTGGGTTGATGGTGCCAATGGGGTTGATGGTGGTGGCACTGGGATGATGGTGGCACTGGGGATGATGGTGATGGTGGGGTTGGTGATACTGGGGATAATGGTGATGGTGGGGTTGGTGGCACTGGTGGTGGGGTTGGTGATACTGGTGATGGGGGTGGTGGCACTGGGGATGTTGATGGTGGAACTGGGATGATGGTGGTGGGACTGGGCTGATGGTGATGGTGGGGATGATGCTGGTGTTACTGGGATGATGGTGGTGGCACTGGGATGATGGTGATGGTGGGGTTGGTGGGGTTGATGGTGGTGGCACTGGGATGATGGGGATGGTGGGGTTGGTGATACTGGGGATGATGGTGGTGGCACGGGGATGATGATGGTGGAACTGGGATGATGATGATGGTGGGGTTGGTGGCACTGGGGGAGATGATGGTGGTGACACTGGGATGATGGTGATGATGGTGGTGGTACTGGGGATGATGGTGGTGGCACGGGGGATGCTGGTGGCACTGGGATGATGGTGATGATGGTGGTGGCACTGGGGATGATGGTGATGGTGGGATGATGGTGGATGATGGTGATGATGGGGTTGGCGTTGGTGGCACTGGGACGATGGTGGTGGTACTGGGGATGATGGTGATGGTGGGGCTGATGCTGGTGGCACTGGGATGATGATGGTGGGGTTGGTGATACTGGGGATAATGGTGATGATGGGGTTGGTGACACTGGTGGTGGGGTTGGTGATACTGGTTATGGGGGTGGTGGCACTGGGGATGATGGTGATGGTGGCACTGGGATGATGGTGATGATGACGATGGTGGGGTGGGTGGCACTGGACTACTGGGGATGATGGTGGTGGCACTGGGATGATGGTGGTGGGGTTGGTGATACTGGAGGTGATGATGGTGCTGGTGGTGGTACTGGGATGATGCTGGTGTCACTGGGGATGATGCTGGTGTTACTGGGCTGATGCTGGTGGCACTGGGATGATGGTGGTGGGGTTGGTGATACTGGGGGTGATGATGGTGCTGGTGGTGGTACTGGGATGATGGTGGTGGCACTGGGATGCTGGTGGCACTGGGGATGATGCTGGTGGCACTGGGCTGATGCTGGTGACACTGGGGATGATGCTGGTGGCACTGGGCTGATGGTGGTGTTACTGGGCTGATGCTGGTGTCACTGGGGATGATGCTGGTGGCACTGGGGATGATGGTGGTGTTACTGGGATGATGGTGGTGGCACTGGGATGATGGTGGTGGGGTTGGTGATACTGGGGGTGATGATGGTGCTGGTGGTGGTACTGGGATGATGGTGGTGGCACTGGGCTGATGCTGGTGTTACTGGGCTGATGCTGGTGACACTGGGCTGATGGTGGTGACACTGGGGATGATGCTGGTGTTACTGGGCTGATGCTGGTGTCACTGGGATGATGCTGGTGACACTGGGATGATGCTGGTGACACTGGGCTGATGGTGGTGTTACTGGGATGATGGTGGTGGAACTGGGATGATGCTGGTGGCACGGGGGGTGATGCTGGTGTTACTGGGTAGATGGTGGTGTTACTGGGATGATGGTGGT
>NW_015091908.1:0-2417 GCF_001431845.1 Calidris pugnax | reverse complement strand
TGAGTCAGGATAAAACCAAAGAGACAAAGGAGTCAAATTGCCTATACCAGAATACATGTATGCTACTTTTTTGTTTACTTCTGTATGGTATTTGCTGATCTGTTGTTGAACAAAACTAATTTTGCTCAAGAGATTCATGGCCAAAACCAGCCCCTTAAGAAAAATCCCACAGAATTCCTGAATTTCCCAGTGTAGGATCGACAGCATCTGGGATTTTCTTAATAACTACATTCATATCACATGTCTGTATTTACACACCCTGCACATACTTACAAAAAATACAAATAGATTATTTTGAAAGTATAGTAGCTAATGGGGTTAAAGACTCCCTTACCCCTCCCAGTGCACACTTTACATCAAAGTTATGACAAAAAGATGATTTTCAGACTTAGCAAGATGACCTGTCTGTGTGTGTATGGAGGGGTGAGAAGGTTCTTAAGCAGTCAAATGGCACTCAAGTTCAAAGAATAGCCATGATGGAAACTACCCTATCGGTTTTGACTACTTTTTCCTAGGTCAGTTCACCAGCAAGGCTGGGAGCAAATCTGAAAGAAATATATGACACTCAAAAGCTTCTCAGGATAATATTATTCATTAATATCACAGCTTTGCCAAATTCAAATTGAGTGTTCTTCTTTCAGCTCAGACTTAATTCTGTGCTCTACCAAAGGTTTTCCATCTGAGCTTGGAGTTAAGAGAGACTAGTTAGAGGTCCACATTCTTGAATGAAAGCAAAAATAGGAGTGACAGATTTCTTGCCAGGATTTCATAATGATACTAACCGAATTCAAAGGAAGAAAGATTTTTAGAATTCTGTCGTATTTTGGAGATATCAGTAACATTTAGCTATAATTGCAATTGTTCTTACCTAAACTTACACTGAGCGTAAGAGATGCTTTTGCATATTCCAGACTTTCCTCATAAGCCTTCAGAGTCACCAGCAACTCCACCAGTTTATTGCATAATCTGAGTTCGGTGTTTTTGTTGCCAGTCTTAACAGCAAGTGGAAGAGCCCGGTCCTGAAATACATAAAACCAGCTTAGGCACTGCTGAACCCCAGGATGTGAACTAACAGGCTTCCACTTATGTCACATCAAGCAATTTCTGGTTTTATTTTGCTCTTTCCATAAGGTATATCTAACACCCAGGAGTTGCAACAGGTGAAATCTATTAACACCATGACTAAGTACTCAGCTGCAAGAGGTTATAAGGTTATAAACTGTTTGTTGAGAGGATCAGCTTTTTGTTCAGCATTTGTAGAACACCTGCTGTGCTGGGAGGGTATATAACTGCTGATGCAGTAGAAAAACTGCACAAACCCTGTAGAAAGTCACTGCTTTCTCCTTTTCCCGAGTACCATTGAAAAATATGTCTCCAGCAGCTTCAAACAATTCCATTCCAAAGTTTGCATCTCCTGTATGAAGAGCAGCATCCTGAGCAACCTATAAAAAAAAAAAAGAGCATACAAACAAGGAATGGATAAAGAAAATCTTGGTTATTAGTTCATTTAAAAAAAAAAGTCATTAGCAACTGAAAAAAGATCTTGCTAAGGTCCCTTGTTGTAAGATAGGAAAGGCTATACTTTATGACACCATGGTCTGTCTCTTTGGTACTCTGGTTTTGAGTAGGCCAGTGGCAGGTGCTGAAGAAGGAACATAAAGACTTGGGTTCATAGTTTTATGATTTCCCTTTTTCTGGCAATAGTACCCAGCTACTTTTGTCAGCACACCTCTCTGAAAAGCCAGCACTGCCTTTGATAGCTGCAATGTATTATATTTGAATTAAATTGCACTTATCATGGAAATAAGTTCTAATTGCAAGTTAGATATTGGTAACAGTGCAGATTTAAAAGCATCTGAAGTGTATTCTGTAAATAAATGAGGCTCCACAGTCTTGTTATTCTGAGATAAATAAACGCCATGTTACCGAAAAGGTCTTCATGAAAGGCAGCATGTGTCCTCCTCAAAGCAAGGATACCAGGATATTAAGTTACTGATAGGAGAAGTAGTAGTGAGAAAGGGAGCTTACACATGAAGCAAATTGAAGAATCTTGCTTTGGTTTTAGAATCTTTAGCTTTCGAGTGACATTCAATTAACACAAGTCCAGCTTTCTACTTCAGCACAAAGGCAGCAGTTTTGGCTTCAGGCGTCTTCAGGCTCTATTGCATCACGTTTTTGGAAGCTGTTTTACATGCAAGTTAAAACGTGACGGCTTGTACAAATTACTGGCACAGTGGTCAACCTTTCAGTGGGCAGCTTACTGCTTTGAGGCTTTCCTCATGGAGAGGCGCTGACTCTGCTCTAAACACCAGGTTCCATACATGCACAGTATGGAATACACATGCCTGTCCCTGGCCTGTTCCTCCTCTTGGAGGAAATAAAGCAGATGGAGAAAGCCATCCCACATGCTGATTTGG
>NW_015091907.1:4293-5632 GCF_001431845.1 Calidris pugnax | reverse complement strand
AAGCAGGGGATGGGGTAACAGGATGATGGGGGACCACCAGGGAGAGAGCAATAGGGTATGGGGGATCTCAGGGATGGAGTAATGGGGTACAGGAGACCCCAGGGATGGGGCACTGAGATACAGGGGGGACCCCAGTGATGCAGGGGACACAGCAACAGGGTGACAACAGGGTGCAAGGGATGGAGCAGAGGGGGATGGAGATGCAGGAGATGGGGCAATGGGGCATGGGGGACCCCAGGGACGCAGGGCATGGAGCAACTGGGTGGTGGGGGACCCCCAGGGATGTAAGAGATGGAGCAACAGGGTACAGGGGACCCCCAGGGATGCAAGTGATGGAGGGACGGGGTGCTAGGGATGGAGGGGATGGAGGAATGGGCCACGGGGGACCCCAAGGTTGCAGAGGATGGGGCAATACGGTGATGAGGGACCCCCAGGAATACAGGAGATGGAGCAATGGGGTGACAGGGAACCCTCAGGGATGGAGCAATGGGGTGATGGAGGATCGTCAGTGATGCAGAGGATGGAGTGATGGGGTGATGGGAGACCCCCAGGGATGCAGGGGATGGGGTAATGGAGTGATGGGAGACCCCCAGGGACGGAGCAATGGGGTGATGGGGGATACCCAGGCAAGCAGGGGATGGGGTAATGGCGTGATGGGAGACCCCCAGGGATGCAGGGGATGGGGTAATGGGGTGATGAGGGACCACCAATAGGGTATGGGGGACCCCCAGGGATACAAGAGATGGAGCAATGGGGTATGGGGGACCCCCAGGGAAGTATGAGGTGCAGCAGTGGGGTACAGGGGACCCCCAGGGATGCAGGGGATGGGGTAATGGGGTGATAGGAGACCCCCAGGGATCCAGGGGATGGGGTAATGGGTTGATGGGAGACCCCAGGGATGTAGGGGATGGGGTAATGGGGTGATGGGAGACCCCCAGGGATGTAGGGGTTGGGGTAATGGGGTGATGGGAGACCCCCAGGGATGCAGGGGATGGGGTAATGGGGTGATGGGAGACCCCCAGGGATCAGGGGATGGGGTAATGGGGTGATGAGGGACCACCAATAGGGTATGGGGGATCCCAAGGGATGTACGAGGTGCAGCAACGGGGTATCCAGGGATGCAGGGGACAGAGCACTGAGGTGATGGGGATGCAAGGGCTGGAGCAACAGGGTATGGGGCCGCCCCAAAGGGATGCAGGGAGAGGATCATAGAATCATAGATTCATTGAGGTTGGAAGAGACCCTTGGGATCATCGAGTCCAACCATCTCCCCTACTCTACAAAGTCCTCCCCTACACCATGTCCCTCAGCACTGCATCTAAACGGCCCTTAAACACAG
>NW_015091907.1:1318-2205 GCF_001431845.1 Calidris pugnax | reverse complement strand
AGGAGCTGGGGGCGGAGGACCCCCAGGGGTGGAGGACCCCCAGGGATGGAGCAGTGGGATAGTGGGGACTGACCCACAGGGATGTAAGGGATGGTGTGATAAGGTGAGACCCCCAGGGATGGAGCAAAGGGGTGTGGAGGACCCCCAGGGATTCAGAGAAGGCAGTAACAAGGTGATGGGGGAGAAATAGGGTGATGGGGGACCCCCAGGGATAGAGCAGTGAGATACTGGAGACCAACCCCCAGGGATGTGAGGGATGGAGCAATAGGGTGAGACCCTTAGGTCTCAGGACCCCTAGGGATTCAGAGGAGGGAGCAATGGGGGGCAGAGGACCCCCAGAGGTGGAGGACTCCCAGGGATGGAGCAGTGGGATACAGGAGACCAACCCCCAGGGATGCAAGGGATGGAGCAATAGGGTGAGACCCCCAGGGATGGAGCAAAGGGGTGTGGAGGACCCCTAGGGATTCAGAGAAGGGAGCAATGGGGGGCAGAGGACCCCCAGGGATGGAGCAAAGGGGTGTGGAGGACCCCTAGGGATTCAGAGAAGGGAGCAATGGGGGGCAGACAACCCCCCAGGGGTGGAGGACTCCCAGGGATGGAGCAGTGGGATACTGCAGACCAACCCCCAGGGATGTAAGGGATGGAGTAATAATAGGGTGAGACCCCCAGGGATGGAGCAAAGGGGTGTGGAGGACCCCTAGGGATTCAGAGAAGGGAGCAATGGGGTGATGGGGGAGAAATAGGGTGATGGGGGACCCCCAGGGATGGAGCAGTGGGATACTGGGGACCAACCCCAGGGATGTAAGGGATGGACTAATGGGGTGAGACCCCCAGGGATGGAGCAAAGTGGTGTGGAGGACCCCTAGGGATTCAGAGAAGGGAGCAAT
>NW_015091907.1:0-1259 GCF_001431845.1 Calidris pugnax | reverse complement strand
AGGCCCCCGAGGGATGGAGCTGTGGGATAGTGGGGACCGACCCCCAGGGATGTAAGGGATGGTGTGATACGGTGAGACCCCCAGGGATGGAGCAAAGGGGTGTGGAGGACCCCCAGGGATTCAGAGAAGGCAGTAACAAGGTGATGGGGGAGAAATAGGGTGATGGGGGACCCCCAGGGATAGAGCAGTGAGATACTGGAGACCAACCCCCAGGGATGTGAGGGATGGAGCAATAGGGTGAGACCCTTAGGTCTCAGGACCCCTAGGGATTCAGAGGAGGGAGCAATGGGGGGCAGAGGACCCCCAGAGGTGGAGGACTCCCAGGGATGGAGCAGTGGGATACAGGAGACCAACCCCCAGGGATGCAAGGGATGGAGCAATAGGGTGAGACCCCCAGGGATGGAGCAAAGGGGTGTGGAGGACCCCTAGGGATTCAGAGAAGGGAGCAATGGGGTGATGGGGGACCCCCAGGGATGGAGGACTCCCAGGGATGGAGCAATTGGGCATGGGGGACCCCGAGAGACACAAAGGATGGAGCAATAGGGTGAGGGAATGTAGGGGATGGAGAAACAGGGTATGGGGGAGCCCCAGGGATGGAGCAATGGGGTGGGGGGGACCCCAGGGATGGAGGGGACACAGCAACAGGGTGATGAGGGACCCCCAAAAATGCAGGGGATGGAGCAATAGCGTGATGTGAGACGCCTGGGGATGGAGCAATGGGGCATGGGGGACCCCAAGGATGGAGGGGATGGAGCAATGGGGCATGGGGGACCCCAAGGATGCAGGGGGTGGAGCGACAGGTTAACAGACATACAAAGGATGGGGCCACAGGGTGATGAGGACCCCCAGAGACACAGGGGACAGATCAGTGGGGTGATGGGGACCCCCAGGGACACCAGGCACAGAGCAAGGGGACGATGGGGATGCAAGGTGGGGGTGCCAGGGACCCCCAGGGATGCTGGGCAGAGAGCAGTGGGGCGACGGGGACACATGGGGATACCCAGGGACATGGCATCAAGCAATGGTGTAGTGGGGACACCCAGGGACACAGTTATGGGGCAGTGGGGATGCTTGGGGACACCCAGGGACACAGTTATGGGGCAATGGGATGCTTGGGGACACCTGGGGACACAGTTATGGGGCAATGGGAATGCTTGGGGACACCCAGGGACACAGTTACGGGGCAACGGGGACACAGTTATGGGGCAATGAGGACACTTGGGGACCCCTAGGGACATGGCATCAAGCAATGGCGTAGT
>NW_015091906.1:0-1611 GCF_001431845.1 Calidris pugnax | reverse complement strand
GGTGACATCATCTCCAAGGCCACCAAGGATATGTCCGTGCTTGCCATCTCCACAGGTGACATCTCCAGGGCCACCAAGGACATGTCTGTGGGTGCCATCTCCACGGGTGACATCATCTCCAAGGCCACCAAGGACATGTCCGTGGTTGCCATCTCCATGGGTGACATCTCCAGGGCCACCAAGGACATGTCTGTGGGTGCCATCTCCACGGGTGACATCATCTCCAAGGCCACCAAGGACATGTCCGTGGTTGCCATCTCCATGGGTGACATCTCCAGGGCCACCAAGGACATGTCCGTGGTTGCCATCTCCATGGGTGACATCTCCAGGGCCACCAAGAACATGTCTGTGGGTGCCATCTCCACGGGTGCCATCTCCAGGGCCACCGTGGCCACCAAGTCCATCCCCGTGGGTGTCATCTCCCCGGTGACAGCCAAGGACACCCACCGCGTCCCTGTGGGTACCACCTCCTCCTCCGACCTCCTGGGGGGTGACCCATGAGGTGCCACACCCTCCGTTGACGTCCCCGCCGGTTGTCCCCTTGGAGCCACCACCCCCTGCCATGTTCTTCAGGACAAAGTCCACAATGTTGGAGGGAAGGTCCTCACCGAGGGGTTGTGGCCCCGAGAGTGGGGGTGGTGGCGCCAAGGGTGGGGGTGGTGGTCCCTTGTCCCTTCCTTGTCCCTTTGTCCCCGTTGTCCACCCCGTCCAACTGGTGGATGTGGGGTGGCAGGGTGAGGGGACAGGGTGGTCTCCGTGTCACCACCGTGAGGGCGTAGTGTTAGTAGTGGCCACCACAAGGGCCAGCGTGGTGGCCACCATGAGGGCCACCACCGCCACCTTCATCCTCCTCCTCACTGCTGTCACCCCCCGCCGTTGTTCCCCCCCGATGTCCCCAAGAGCCCGGTGGCCAAATCCAGCTTGGTGACGTCCAGCTCGTCCAGGGCCAGGTCAGGGCCACCTGTTGGGGACAAGGGCTCCTCCTCCAGGGGGGAAGGTGGCCCCACAGGTGACAAGGAGGCAGGGGTGGCCTCTTGGGTGGCCTCAGTCCCGCCATCGATGGTGGTCCTCCAGGTGACGATGGCCCTCGAGGTGAGGGTGGCTTTCCAGGTGACAATGGGCCTCCAGAGGGTGGTGGCCCTCGAGGTGACAACAGCCCTCCTCCAGGTGACAATGTCTTTCCATGGGATGGTGGCCCTCCAGGTGACAAGGGTCTTCCAGAGGGCGGGTGACAACGGTGGCCCTCCAGACGATGGTGGCCCTCTGGGTGACAACAGCCCTCCAGGTGACAATGTTCTTCCGTGGGTTGGTGGCCCTCCAGACGATGGTGGCTCTCCGGGTGACAACGGCCCTCTGGGTGACAACAGCCCTCTGGGTGACAACTGGCTTCCGGGTGACAATGGTCTTCCAGGTGGTGGCGGCCCTCCAAGTGAAAACGTCCCTCCGGGTGACAACAGCCCTCCAGCGGAGGGTGGTGGCCCTCCGGTTGACAAGGGTGGCCCTCCAGGTGACAAGGGCGGCTCTCCAGATGACAACAACCCTCCGGGTGACAACGCCCCCCCCGGGTGACAAGTGTCCTCCAGGTGGTGGCCCTCCAGGTGACAACGTCCC
>NW_015091905.1:0-1298 GCF_001431845.1 Calidris pugnax | reverse complement strand
GCCAGAGGTCTCTCCTGAGCTCCCGGGGCTGTTTCAGGGAGCCACAACAGAGGTGCCCATGCTGCAGGACCAGCCCTTCCCCGGGTCTGGGGCGGGGGGGGGCACTGTTTTTGTGTGGGTGGCCGGGGAAGGTTTGCAGTTCGGCAGAGAGGGGGGATCAGATCCCGGTGGGGGCCGAGGGGATGGATGGGATCTTCAACAGAGCAATAAAACACTCACTGCGCAGCTGCATCAGCCAGTACCCACACATCCACATCATCCACATCCACATCCAAATCCACATCCATATCCATATCCACATCATCCACATCCACATCATCCACCTCCACCTCCATATCCATATCCATATCCCTGCCCACATCCACCTCCATATCCACATCCACCTCCACATCTGCATCCCTATCCATATCCACATCCACATCCACCTCCACCTCCACATCCACCTCCATATCTACATCCACCTCCACATCCATATCCATATCCACATCCACCTCCACATCCACATCCACATCATCCACATCCATATCCACATCCACATCCTTGTCCACATCCACCTCCATATCCACATCCACCTCCATATCCACATCTGCATCCATATCCACATCCCTGTCCACATCCATATCCACCTCCACATCCACATCCACATCATCCACATCCACATCATCTACATCCCTATCCACATCCTCCACATCCACGTCCATATCCAAATCCATATCCATATCCACATCCACATCCATATCCACATCCACATCATCCACATCCACATCCATATCCATATCCACATCCATATCCACATCCTCCACATCCACGTCCATATCCAAATCCATATCCATATCCACATCCACCTCCACATCAATATCCACATCCACATCCATATCAACATCCCTGTCCACATCCACCTCCACATCCACCTCCCTATCCACATCCACATCCCTGTCCACATCCACCTCCATATCCACATCCATATCCAAATCCACATTCATATCCACATCCACATCATCCACATCCATATCCAAATCCATATCCATATCCACATCCACATCATCCACATCCACATCATCCACATCCTTGTCCACATCCACCTCCATATTCACATCCACCTCCACATCCACATCCATATCCACCTCCATATCCATATCCATATCCACAATCACATCCACATCCACATCCACCTCCAGATCCACCTCCATATCCATATCCACATCCACATCCACATCCACATGTATCCATCCATCTGTACAGATAGTTTTGCCTCGCATCCCCAATCACTTCTTGAGCAGGAAGCCTGGGGAGGAGCA
>NW_015091904.1:12312-13009 GCF_001431845.1 Calidris pugnax | reverse complement strand
GTTTCCCCTCGCTGCCTGCAGGCAGTGCCCTTAGCCCTGTTGCACTTGGAAGAGGAGCTACTCCTGGGCAGAGCTCTCTCTCTGCAGCGCTGCCCCATGGCCAGGAGCTCCCTCCATCCCAGCAGAAGAGGAAGAGCCCAAGGCAGCATCTTTCCTGCCCCCTCTGGAATCCCTTGAGGTGTCCCTGGGGCTCCAGGGGAACCTGCTGTGACACAGGCTGATGCAATCCCTTCTTTTCTGTCTCTCAGCTGGGGACAGACACTTCTTTCCTGCACTGTCATTTCTCCCATTGCAAAAAGAGGGAGGCCCATGAGTCCCCTTATCGTTGTCCCATCTTCAGAGAGGACACCCAGACTGGGACAGGGAATGATCTCCTCTGCCATTGCTGAGGGAAGGGATTGATTGAGGGTGGGAAATTCCTTTGCCAAACTTCAACACCACAAGGTGCCCACATGCAGGAGAAGTGACCCTGTAACTGTCCTGCTGTCCAGGGCAGCCCAGAGAGGGATCCAGCTGACCCCATGGAGTCGTGTGGCACAGGGACAGCTGAGTCTCTCTCTGTCTGGCAGTTGTCTCCTGTGCATCCCTTCATTGCCTCACCTCATTCAGGGCAGCTGAATCTTCATTTAAGTCACCAATTGAGGCCTGTGGTGGTGTGGGAGGTGCAAGGGCTCTGCAGCACAACTGCCTGCACCTG
>NW_015091904.1:0-9875 GCF_001431845.1 Calidris pugnax | reverse complement strand
CTTGCAACTGGCCTGTGCTGACCGAGGAGAGGGGCTGGGACACAAAGCACAGAATTAAAAGGGGAGATATTTATTCATGCGCATGAGATGTCTCAGCTAAATCGGGGTACTTAAAATGTGGTTTTACATAGGACTGTTATACAGTTCAAGCATTCAGGTATCATGTGATGTGACTAATCACTGATTAACGCAGACAGTACTAATTACTAATCGCAGTAAAACTTCACACAGCGCCTTTATTTCTGCAGCGCCATCAGCCATCAGCTTTCTCGCTGCTTGTCTATTGCTCCAGGTGTCCCTGGAGTTGTTCTATTGCGAGTTACTTCTCTGTGATGCTGGACACTGGGAGAGTTTCCAAGATGTCTTAGAGGGCCGAGGATATTGGCATCATCTTGGCTCTCCAGGGGTATCTTTTTTCCTTCCTGGACAGCTCTATGATTCTGAGAAGCAAAGTCCTTCTTTCAAGGGCAGGGCTTTTCTTACACTCCTTGTGATGAGCTGGTGTCTCCTTTAGTTCCCTCCCTCAAGCCCGATAAATCAGCACACGATGTGAGCTACATAGATCTATATCTTAAGAAAGTTAATACGTTGTCATATTCTAAAGAGTGATTGACATAAGAGTGAGGGAGGTAAATTTTCTTAACCTTGGCCCAGGGGAGGTCTGTGCCCAGGTGGGTTCTGCAGAGAGCCGTTAGTTGGTCAAGGATCACCTCTTCATGATCCACAATGGTCCATCCTGACACACAGGAAGTCATGCCAAGGTGACAGGAGGCTGGCATGGGTGAGAAAGGAGCTCCTGACTGATGTCAAGCATGAAGAGGAAGCACAGAGAAGGTGGAAGCTGCTGCCTTCCAGCCTCAGGGGTTCTGTGGGTCTGTGCTGGAGAGGGCACCATTTGTACGTTTGTGTGTGTGTGCTTTTCTGTGCACGGGGGAGCTGGAGGGATGAGGGAATCCCGAGCTCCTGGACAGATGGAGGTTAAGACCAGCTCCTGGAGGGATCTGTGCTCTCTGTGTATCTCTACAGGTAACATCTCCCACTAACATGACCAAGGGTGCAAACAGCCCAACCCTCATTTCCCTTTCTCCACAGGCTGTGGATTGTCTTGGCCTGGAGACCTCCCGAGGTGCCCTCCAGGATGAGTGATTGTGCATGTCCTTCCACCAGGGCTCTTCCCTTGAGGATGCCAGGGAGAGCACTCGGGTTATCCACGACCACAGAAGTGAGCAGACATGGGCTTGGTTCACTCATCTGCAACGTTTGTGTCCCACTCAAGTCAGTGACTCAAGGCTGGTTGGCAGGTGACCCTGAACAGGCGTTATCATATCCGGAGCTGAAGTTCTGCTTTTCCTTTTGTGTTTTTCCCCCTCCCAAGTTCTTCTCCTTAACCATCCTCACAGATTCCTCCACAAACAGCCCAACTCTGCTCTTTCCCCACTGGCCCTGCCTTTGCTTCTTTTGTGACCTCATATCGTATTTCTTGGAGGGCTGTTGTGCTGATTCCTGTGTTGATCAATAGAAAACTAGAACCTCCTTTAATTAGACACTGTATCCTGACACTGCTCTTGATTTTATCTTGTGGTGATTGCTCACTGTAGCCACAGTGAGGTGTCTGCATGCAAACACTTAGAACAGACCAAATGGAGCTTCAGTTTAGAGGAACCTTAACAAACTCTGGGAATGGGCCAACAAAATCACAGAATAGCAGAATGGAAAGGTTTGGAAGGGACCTCTGTCCAACCCCCCTACCAAAGGAGGGTCCCCCAGGGTAGGCTGGACAGGATCAGATCCAGGTCTGTATATCTCCAGAGAAGGAACCTCCACAGTTTCTCCTGGCAGACAGTTGCAGGACCCTGGCACGCTATTTCCCTTTCTCCACAGGCTGTGGATTGTCTTGGCCTGGAGACCTCCCGAGGTGCCCTCCAGGATGAGTGATTGTGCATGTCCTTCCACCAGGGCTCTTCCCTTGAGGATGCCAGGGAGAGCACTCGGGTTATCCACGACCACAGAAGTGAGCAGACATGGGCTTGGTTCACTCATCTGCAACGTTTGTGTCCCACTCCAGTCAGTGACTCAAGGCTGGTTGGCAGGTGACCCTGAACAGGCGTTATCATATCCGGAGCTGAAGTTCTGCTTTTCCTTTTGTGTTTTTCCCCCTCCCAAGTTCTTCTCCTTAACCATCCTCACAGACTCCTCCACAAACAGCCCAACTCTGCTCTTTCCCCACTGGCCCTGCCTTTGCTTCTTTTGTGACCTCGTATCGTGTTTCTTGGAGGGCTGTTGTGCTGATTCCTGTGTTGATCAATAGAAAACTAGAACCTCCTTTAATTAGACACTGTATCCTGACACTGCTCTTGATTTTATCTTGTGGTGATTGCTCACTGTAGCCACAGTGAGGTGTCTGCATGCAAACACTTAGAACAGACCAAATGGAGCTTCAGTTTAGAGGGACCTTAACAAACTCTGGGAATGGGCCAACAAAATCACAGAATAGCAGAATGGAAAGGTTTGGAAGGGACCTCTGTCCAACCCCCCTACCAAAGGAGGGTCCCCCAGGGTAGGCTGGACAGGATCAGATCCAGGTCTGTATATCTCCAGAGAAGGAACCTCCACAGTTTCTCCTGGCAGACAGTTGCAGGACCCTGGCACGCTCAAGTAAAGAAGTTTTTCCTCATGTTGAGATGGAATTTCCCATGTTCCAGCTTGTGTACTGTCCCGTCACCAGGCTCCACTGGCCCCATCAGCCCTTAGGTACTGATAAGAAATGGTGAGATCCCCTCTCAGTCTTCTCCAGGCTAAACAGACCCAGGTCACTCCTCCTTTCCTTTTCAGAGAGGTACTCCAGACCCTTCATCATCTTCATAGCCTCTGCTGGACTCTCTTCAGCAGTTCCCATCCTTCTAGAACTGGGGAGGGCAGAACTTGGCACAGTACTCCAGAGGTGGCCTCAGCAGGGCAGAGTAGAGGGGCAGGATGACCTCCCTTGACCTGCTGGCCACGCTCTTTTTAATGCATCCCGGGAGACCATTGGTCTTCATGGCCAAAAGGGCACATTGCGGGCTCATGGTCAACTTGTTGTTCACTGGGACTCCCAGGTTCCTCTCTGCAGAGCTGCTTTCTACCAGGTGAACCAACCCCTAACCTGTACCTGTGCATGAAAGAGAAACCTCTGAAGTTTTACAAGGAGAAGTGGCCAGTCCTGCATCAGGGGGAAGAATGACCCCATAGATCAGGGAACCTGACCAATGAGGAGAATGGACTGGGCACTACAGAAGAACACCATAGGAGCCAGTGGTGCATGCTCACCATGAACAAGGCCAGCAGCAAAGGGACATTTCTTAGGAGGAGTGTGGCCAGCCCAGACATCTTGAGTTTTCATCCCTCTCCAGAGAGCTGAGTGGTGGCCACACCTGGACCTGCATGTCCTTTTGTGGGAATTCCTGCTGTAGTCAGATGGTGAGGAACTAGTGGGAATTCCTGCTGTAGTCAGGTGGTGAGAAACTAGAGAGTGCCCAGAGGAGGTTCGCACTTGTTCTGTTTTAAAAGACCCCGTCTGTATATCTCCAGAGAAGGAACCTCCACAGTTTCTCCTGGCAGACAGTTGCAGGACCCTGGCACGCTCAAGTAAAGAAGTTTTTCCTCATGTTGAGATGGAATTTCCCATGTTCCAGCTTGTGTACTGTCCCGTCACCAGGCTCCACTGGCCCCATCAGCCCTTAGGTACTGATAAGAAATGGTGAGATCCCCTCTCAGTCTTCTCCAGGCTAAACAGACCCAGGTCACTCCTCCTTTCCTTTTCAGAGAGGTACTCCAGACCCTTCATCATCTTCATAGCCTCTGCTGGACTCTCTTCAGCAGTTCCCATCCTTCTAGAACTGGGGAGGGCAGAACTTGGCACAGTACTCCAGAGGTGGCCTCAGCAGGGCAGAGTAGAGGGGCAGGATGACCTCCCTTGACCTGCTGGCCACGCTCTTCTTAATGCATCCCAGGAGACCATTGGTCTTCATGGCCAAAAGGGCACATTGCGGGCTCATGGTCAACTTGTTGTTCACTGGGACTCCCAGGTTCCTCTCTGCAGAGCTGCTTTCTACCAGGTGAACCAACCCCTAACCTGTACCTGTGCATGAAAGAGAAACCTCTGAAGTTTTACAAGGAGAAGTGGCCAGTCCTGCATCAGGGGGAAGAATGACCCCATAGATCAGGGAACCTGACCAATGAGGAGAATGGACTGGGCACTACAGAAGAACACCATAGGAGCCAGTGGTGCATGCTCACCATGAACAAGGCCAGCAGCAAAGGGACATTTCTTAGGAGGAGTGTGGCCAGCCCAGACATCTTGAGTTTTCATCCCTCTCCAGAGAGCTGAGTGGTGGCCACACCTGGACCTGCATGTCCTTTTGTGGGAATTCCTGCTGTAGTCAGGTGGTGAGAAACTAGAGAGTGCCCAGAGGAGGTTCGCACTTGTTCTGTTTTAAAAGACCCCAACCCCATCTTTAGTATTTGAAAGACAGGTAGACGTGGTGCTGAAGACATGGTTTAGCAGCTGTTTTGGCAATGTTAGGCTAATGGTTGGACTCTATGATCTTAAGGTTCCTTCCAACCTAGATGGTTCTATGGTTCTGTGACCCTACGACTTTGTCTTTTTTCTTCCCTCTGTGAATCCCCTCCCTCGCCCTGATTGCCACACTTCTTTTCATGCGGGGGGCTTTCTGGGCTGCCAGTGTACGTTGGTGGCTCATGTTGAACTTCTCATCCACCAACACTCCTTAGTCCTTCTCCGACTTTGTCTTTTTTCTTCCCTCTGTGAATCCCCTCCCTTGCCCTGATTGCCACACTTCTTTTCATGTGGGGGGCTTTCTGGGCTGCCAGTGTACGTTGGTGGCTCATGTTGAGCTTCTTATCCACCAACACTCCTTAGTCCTTCTCCTCAGTGCTCCTCTCCAGCCATTCATCACCTAACATGTATCTGTGCCTGGGATTGCCATATCCCAGGTGCAGGACCTTGCACTTGTCCTCATCAGGTTCACACGGGCCCACGTCCCAGGTCTGTCCAGGTCCCTCTGGATGACATCTCTTCCCTCTAGCATGTGGCCATATCCCAGGTGCAGGACCTTGCACTTGTCCTCATCAGGTTCACACGGGCCCACGTCCCAGGTCTGTCCAGGTCCCTCTGGATGACATCTCTTCCCTCTAGCATGTGGACTGCACCTCACAGCTTGGTATCATTGGTGAACTTGCTGAAGAGTGCCCACAATCCCAAGTCCACGTCACCAACAGAGATGTTGAACAGCACTAGTCCCAGTATGGACCCCTGAGGAACACTCATCACTGGTCTCTGCTTGGACATAGAGCTGTTGACCACACAGTCATTGACTGCAGCCATCCAGACAATTCTTTGTCCACTGAAAGGTCCATCCATCTAATCCGTGTCTGTCCGGTTTAGAGACCAGGCTTTTGTGCAGGACGGTGTCAAATGTCTCGCACAAGCCCAGGCAGATACTGTTGGTTGCTCTCCCCTTGTCCACCAACACTGTAACCTTGTTGTAGAAGGCCACCAAATTTGTCAGGCATGATTGGCCTTTAGTGAATCCATGTTGGCTGCTACCCATCGTCTCCTTATTTTGGTGAGTGTCCTTATTTCAACCTATGAGCATTTTGTTATATTTTGTCTCCTGTGTTCAGCTGAGGATGGGGAGGGATACAGCATCCTGATGGGCACCTGGTGTCTACGAAGGGTCATCACACCACTGGTGGAAACATAATGATGGATGAGGTTCCCACAATGAGAGAAATAGCTGCAGTCCTCAAGGTCAGAAGGAAACAGGCCTGGGATGTGCAGCCCTGGCAGGAGAGGGGTTTGCTGCCCCAGGTGACTCTGCAGCTCTGTGGGATCTATAACAGAGGTGAAGCCAATCTCCAAGAAGGACAAGCTGCTGTTGAGAATGTCCTTGGGGGAGGACAGCCTGTGATCCAACCACACTGTGGACATGATGTTGGGGGATGACCAACTAGATATCAGCTCTTCACAGGAGGACTGTAGGGTCCTGGAGGGGGGATGACCAACTAGATATCAGCTCTTCAGAGGAGGACTGTAGGGTCATGGAGGACAAGCAGCTGAGCATGAGCCAGCAAAGCACCCTCACAGCAAAGGCCAGGAGCCTCCTGGGTTGTGTTAGGAAAGGCCTTGCTGGCAGATGGAGGGAGGTGACCCTTCTCTTCTCCTCAACACTGGTGAGGCCACATCTGGAGCTATGTGTCCAGTTCTGGGCTCCCCAGTGCAAGAGAGCTGTTGGCCTACTAAAGCAAGTCCTGGAGCTATGTGTCCAGTTCTGGGCTCCCCAATGCAAGAGAGCTGTTGACCTACTAAAGCAAGTCAAGCAAAAGGCCACAAAGCTGATTTAAGGGACTACAGCATCTTCCAAAGGAAGGAAGGCTGAAAGATCTGGCACTGTTCAGTCTGGAGAAAAAATTGCTCAGGGGGACCTTATTAAGGTATGTCAATACCGATTGGAATGAATGAAGGCAAGAGGCTCAAATTTACCTCAGGAGTTCCCAGTGAGAACACTCGGAAGGTAGTCAAACAGCAGAGCAGGTTGCCCAGAGAGGCCGTGGACTCTCCATCAATGGAGATATTCCAAACCCTCAGGAGTTCCCAGTGATAAGACAAGGGGTGATGAAGACAGCTAAAAATAAATGAAAGTCCATCTGAAGCCAAAGAAAGAGATTTTAATTCTGAGGGTTGTCAAACACTGGAACAGGCATCTCAGAGGGCTGGTGGCATCTCCAACAGCGGAGTTATTCAAAACCCACCCAGACGAGGTCCTGAGCAACCTGCTTGAGCTGAGCCTGCCTCAGCTGTGGCTTGGACGACGTGATCTCCAGAGGTCTCTTCCAACCTCAACCATTCTGTGAGTATAAAGACTCACAAGACAGAAAGAAATGAAGAGCACATACCCTTGGCCACAAATACCTTGGAATCCTCTGGAGAGGACCTGTGATGAGAAGGGGAAAACTAAAAAGACCAAGGAGTAGCAGAGATGAAGGGTTATGTCCGGAACTGTAACCCCCCGTTTCCCATCCCTCTTGTGATTCTCAGGGCTGGAGTGAATAGAAGAAACGTGAACGATAGGGTAATTTGAACCTGGAAAGAGTGGGGTGGGGGAAATGGTCTTTAGTATTTTTATTGTAGTTTCTCTCTATCAAGTCTATTTTAATTGGAAATGAATCAGTAATTGGTAGGTGATCGCCCTGTATTTGTCTTGACCCATGAGCATTTCCATCTCCTTTCCCCTTGTGTCCCTTTGAGGAGGGGGAGCGCGTGATCAGCTGGGTGGGTGTCTGGCTGCTGGTCAAAGTCAACTCACCACAGGACCACACCAGGTCTGCTGTGCCCAGCATGGGGCTCCCCAGCACAAGAAAGGCCTTGACAGACCGGAGCGAGTCCTGCAGAGGCCAGAAGGATGGTTGGGGCCTGGAGCACATTATGGACAAGGAGAGGCCGAGATAGTTGCGTTCTTGAGAAATCCCTCAGAGCCAAGCACTGGAGCAAGGAGCCAGGCCAGTTGGTGGCATCTCAGCCAATGGAGATTTTCAAGATTAGTTGAGAGAAGGCCACGAGCACCTGATCAAGCTGGAGCTGTGCCAAAATGGGCTCAGCTGAGAGTCCAGCTGTGGCAAGAGCTGTGGGACCTGGCGTGTAATGAGTGTCAGTAGGAAACTGGTTTCCTTTCTGTTAATAACAGCTGTGGAACTGGGCATCACTGAGCCTAGGAGGAGGACAGAGGTGACTGTGCAGCAGAGGTCCCCTGTCAGGGCTGAGGTGGAAATCACCAGTGTGGGGGGCTGCTCTCGGACAATTTTCCTGGGGAAGCTTCCCCAAGGTGTCCAGGAAATATGGCACGGAAGAGGCCCATATATTTTGCACCTTTACTGCCTGCCTTCCTTCACCACCACACCTGAGTGTGCACTGGCACTGCTGCCGGTTCCTACTCCGCACGCTCGCACAGCTGAGCTCTACGCTGGTGTCTTCCTCTCCTGGGCTCCTTCCATCCCAGCCCCTCCCCACCTCTCCCTGCCTCCCCTGCCCTCTCTCCAACAGAGCCCAGCAGAGCCCCCCAGTCTGGGCTGTCCCCGGCACTGCCCACCAGCGCTGCAGAGCTCTGGGCACGTACCCCACAGCCCCAGCCTCTCTGTAGGGCACAGCACCTCCCGGGAGGCAGAAAGAGGTCTTGGCCTCCCCATCAGCCCCCAGGTTGTGCTTGTAGTAACAGCACAAAGACACAGGCCAGTCGCTCTCAGGCTCTCCTGCATTCATATTGTGGATGATCCTCAATCCCGACTGCATATGCCCTCTGCTCTGTCCCCATTGGCCCCACTCTGCAGGACAACACGAGGGTCTGGGCTTCCTCAGGCAGATCCCACATCTCTCCCATCTCTCCTCTGCCTGCTAGGTCTCCACTGACTCCCATGGCACTGCGGAGTCCTTGTTTGTGGATACCTCAGTTCAGTGCTTTACTTTTGAGGGACTTCACCTCTGAGGGTGGTTCACCTTCTGCATCTCGATTCAATCCCAGCTCAGGACACGTGGTGACTCCCCACCCTCTGATGACCCATCCAAATTCTTTTCCAGAAAGATCTGTATATGCCGTCAGGCATGAAGCAGTAAATGTAACAGGGAGCCCATGCACTATCTCCACTGCCACTGGACACCAAAAAGAGAGCCTTTGAATCCAAACCATTTGGAACAACAGAACACAAAGGTACCATGAGCTACATCCCAAACACGGGGAGAACAGAAAGGAAAAAAAGACCCTTTAAAAATCAAATTCTTTAGACATTTCATAGAAGTAAATTTGTAAGAACAGCTCAGCTTTCAGGAACTGTACCTGGGAGATTCCCTTTTATTGAAGAATTGATATTGGACAGGTCAGATATGACACAAGTGTTGTGCAAGAGTCAGACACAACTGGATCAAACCTCAAGAGAAGCAGTACGAACTGGATCAAACCTCAAGAGAAGCAGTACGAAACCAGAAAAAAAATATGCAGAAGTAGGATTAACACAAAGGAAAAAAGTAGACTCCTGATCCAAGATGAATCCTGAGAAATGTGCAGAGAAGGGGAAGCAGGTTATTGTCAGTGAAAGAGGGTCATTTGGGCCACTTTCCACAGGAAATCCTTGAGCTCCTGGTTCCTCATGCTGTAGATGAGGGGGTTCACAGCTGGAGGCACCACTGAATACAAAATTGCCACCAGCAGGTCCAGGGATGGGGAGGAGATGGAGGAGGGCTTCAGGTAGGCAAACATGCCAGTGCTGATAAACAGAGAGACCACGGCCAGGTGAAGGAGGGACGTGGCAAAGGCTCTGTGCCGCCCCTGCTCAGAGGGGATCCTCAGCACAGTCCTGAAGATCTGCACATAGGACAGCATGATGAACAAAAAACAAAGAGAGACCCCAAAAAGACTAATCAAAACAAGTCCAAATTCTCTGAGGTAGGCATCGGAGCAAGAAAGCTTTAAAATTTGGGGGATTTCACAGAAGAACTGGTCGAGAGCATTGCCCTGGAAGAGAGGCACTGAAAATGTACTGGCCGTGTGCAGGAGTGAATTAATAAAAGCACTGCCCCAGGCAGCTGCTGCCATGTGGACACAAGCTCTGCTGCCCAGGAGGGTCCCGTAGTGCAGGGGTTTGCAGATGGCAACGTAGCGGTCATAGGCCATGATGGTGAGAAGCAAATACTCACCTACTATGAAGAAGAGATAGAAAAAGACTTGTCCAGCACACCCTGCATAGGAAATGGCCCTGGTGGTCCAGAGGGAATTGGCCATGGCTTTGGGGACTGTAGTAGAGATGGAGCCCAGGTCAAGAACAGCGAG
>NW_015091903.1:0-2192 GCF_001431845.1 Calidris pugnax | reverse complement strand
GCTCCCAGTAAGGCTCCTAGTCCCTTCCCAGTAAGACCAGTATGACTCCCAGTGACACCAGTGCTGCCAGTAAGGATCCCAGTGACACCAGTAAAACCAGTAAGGCTCCCAGTGACACCAGTAAGGATCCCAGTGCTCCCAGTAAGGTCTCCCAGTGACACCAGTGACACCAGTAAGGGCTCCCAGTGACACCAGTACAGGATAAGAGGAAAACCAGTGCTCCCAGTTTGGCTCCCAGTAACACCAGTAAGGGCTCCCAGTGCTCCCAGTAAGGGGTAAGAGGGAAACCAGTGCTCCCAGTAAGGCTCCCAGTAAGACCAGTATGGCTCCCAGTGACACCAGTAAAACCAGTAAGGATCCCAGTGACACCAGTAAGGACCCAGTGACACCAGTAAGGCTCCCAGTCCCTTCCCAGTGACACCAGTCCAGCTCCTACAGCTCCCAGTGCTCCCAGTTTGGCTCCCAGTGACACCAGTCACACCAGTAAGGCTCCCAGTGCTCCCAGTAAGGATCCCAGTGACACCAGTGCCCTCCCAGTCTGGCTCCTACAGCTCCCAGTGCTCCCAGTAAGGCTCCCAGCCCCTTCCCAGTAAGACCAGTTTGGCTGCCAGTGACACCAGTGACACCAGTATGGGTCCCAGTGCCCCCCCACTCCTCCCAGTAAGGATCCCAGTGACACCAGTAAGGGTCCCAGTGCTCCCAGTCCTCCCAGTTTGGCTCCCAGTCCCTTCCCAGTAAGACCAGTATGGCTCCCAGTTACGCCAGTGACACCAGTATGGACACCAGTGCCCTCCCAGTGCTCCCAGTAAGGCTCCCAGTGACACCAGTATGGGGTGAGGGGCATCCCAGTGCTCCCAGTTTGGGGGAAAAGGGAAACCAGTGCCACCAGTAAAACCAGTATGGGTCCCAGTAGCACCAGTAAGGGTCCCAGTGACACCAGTATGGATCCCAGTGCTCCCAGTTTGGCTCCCAGTGCTCCCAGTAAGGCTCCCAGTCCCTTCCCAGTAAAACCAGTAAGGCTCCCAGTGACACCAGTGACACCAGTAAGGATCCCAGTGACACCAGTGACACCAGTCTGGCTCCCAGTTACACCAGTATGGGTCCCAGTGCCCCCAGTATGGATCCTACAGCTCCCAGTGCTCCCAGTAAGGGCTCCCAGCCCCTTCCCAGTGACACCAGTAAGGGCTCCCAGTGCTCCCAGTATGGAGAAAAATTGCTCCCAGTCCCTTCCCAGTGTTCCCAGTAACACCAGTAAGGCTTCCAGTGCTCCCAGTCTGGCTCCCAGTCCCTTCCCAGTAAGACCAGTAAGGATCCCAGTGACACCAGTAACACCAGTCTGGGTCCCAGTAGCACCAGTAAGGATCCCAGTGCTCCCAGTAAGGATCCCAGTCCCTTCCCAGTAAGAGCAGTAAGGCTCCCAGTGACACCAGTGACACCAGTAAGGGCTCCTAGTGCTCCCAGTATGGGGTGAGGGGGATCCCAGTGCTCCCAGTTTGGGGGAAAAGGGAAACCAGTGCTCCCAGTTTGGCTCCCAGTGGCACCAGTAAGGCTCCCAGTGCTCCCAGTATGGGGTGAGGGGGAAACCAGTGCTCCCAGTAACACCAGTAAGGGCTCCCAGTGCTCCCAGTAAGGGGTAAGAGGGAAACCTGTGCTCCCAGTAAGGCTCCCACTCGCACCAGTGACACCAGTATGGATCCCAGTTACACCAGTATGGGTCCCAGTGCCCTCCCAGTGCTCCCAGTTTGGGGGAAAAGGGAAACCAGTGCTCCCAGTTTGGCTCCCAGTAACACCAGTAAGGGCTCCCAGTGCTCCCAGTCTGGCTCCTACAGCTCCCAGAGCTCCCAGTACAGGTCCCAGTCCCTTCCCAGTTACACCAGTAAGGCTCCCAGTGACACCAGTTTGGCTCCCAGTGCTCCCAGTAAGGGCTCCCAGTGCCCTCCCAGTGCTCCCAGTATGGATCCCAGTAATACCAGTTTGGCTCCCAGTGCCCCCAGTATGGATCCCAGTGCCCCCAGTCTGGCTCCTACAGCTCCCAGTACTCCCAGTAAGGCTCCCAGTGCTCCCAGTACAGGTCCCAGTGCCCTCCCAGTGACACCACTAAGGCTCCCAGTGCTCCCAGTAAGGCTCCCGGTGACACCAGTGACACCAGTATGGCTCCTAGCGCTCCCAGTCCCCTCCCAGTTCCCTCCCAG
>NW_015091902.1:0-6573 GCF_001431845.1 Calidris pugnax | reverse complement strand
GGTAATTAGTGGGGTTAATGAAGCAGGGAGGCTTAATTAGGTTAATTAATGGGTTTAATTAGCTCTTAATGAGGGAGGGTGGGGGTAACATGGAGGGACACCAATCTATTGGGGATAATTAGGGGTCCCTCTAATTAATTAGGGGTCTTGCTAATTAATTACAGGGCTCTGAGCACCTCGTTAGGGCCAATCATTAATGACCATTGGGCTAATTAGTGGCCTTAATGAAGTAGGGGGTTAATTAGCGGCCTTAATGAGCGAGGGCGGGGGTAACACGGAGGAACCCCAATCTATTGGGGATAATTAGGGGTCCCTCTAATTAATTAGTGATCCCTCTAATTAATTAGGGGGCTCTGAGCGCCTCGTTAGGGTCAGTCATTAATGACCAATGGGTTAATTAGTGGCCTTAATGAAGTAGGGTTCTAATTAGTGGCTTTAATGAGTGAGGGTGGGGGTAACATGGAGGAACCCCAATTTATTGGGGATAATTAGGGGTCGCTCTAATTAATTAGAGGGCTCTGAGCACCTCGTTAGGGCCGGTCATTAATGACCAATGGGCTAATTAGTGGCCTTAACGAAGTAGGGCTCTAATTAGTGGCCTTAACGAGCGAGGGTGGGGGTAACATGGAGGGATACCAATTTATTGGGGATAATTAGGGGTCCCTCTAATTAATTAGAGGGCTCTGAGCACCTTGTTAGGGCCGGTCATTAACGATAGATGCACTAATTAGTGGCCCTAATGAAGGAGGGGGTTAATTAGTGGCCTTAATGAGGGGGTAACTGGACAAGACCCCAATCTATGGGGGATAATTAGGGGTCCCTCTAATTAATTAGGGGCTCCTCTAATTAATTAGGGGGCTCTGAGCACCTCGTTAGGGCCAATCATTAATGACCAATGGGTTAATTAGTGCCCTTAATGAAGCAGGGCTCTAATTAGCGGCCTTAATGAGCGAGGGTGGGGGTAACATGGAGGAAACCCAATTTGTTGGGGATAATTAGGGGTCCCTCTAATTAATTAGGGGTCCTGCTAATTAATTAGGGGGCTCTGAGCACCTTATTAGGGCAGGTCATTAACGATAGATGCACTAATTAGTGGCCTTAATGAAACAGGGGGTTAATTAGTGGCCTTAACGAGTGAGGGTGGGGGTAACATGAAGGAACCCCAATGTATTGGGGATAATTAGGGGTCCCTCTAATTAATTAGGGGTCCTGCTAATTAATTAGGGGGCTCTGAGCGCCTCATTAGGGCCAGTCATTAACCCTCGATGGGCTAATTAGTGGTGTTAATTAACGATCATGGGGGTGACACGGAGGGGATCCTGATATAGGGGGATAATTAGGGGTCCCTCTAATTAATGAGGGGGCTCTGAGTGCCTCGTTAGGGCGGGTCATTAACGAGCCAGGGGCTAATTAGTGGCCGGGGGGGGGGGCCAGCACCCATGGGTGCTCCTTAGAAGGTGCCACCACCCATCGAGGGGCCACCAAGATGGTCCTAGAGGTGCCACCACCCATGGGTGCTCCTTGGGAGGTCCCACCACCCATGGAGGTCCCATGAAGGTCCCACCACCCATGGGTGCTCCTCAGAAGGTGCCACCAGGATGGTCCCACCACCCCAGATGGTCCTTAGAAGGTCCCACCACCCATGGGTGCTCCCTAGAAGGTGCCACCACCCATCGAGGTGCCACCAGGGCTGGTCCTAGAGGTGCCACCACCCATGGGTGCTCCTTAGGAGGTGCCACCAGGATGGTCCTGGAGATGCCACCACTCATCGAGGTGCCACCACAGTTGGTCCTTAGAAGGTCCCACCACCCATGGGTGCTCCTCAGAAGGTGCCACCACCCCCCGAGGTGCCACCAGGATGGTCCTAGAGGTCCCACCACCCATGGGTGCTCCTTAGGAGGTCCCACCACCCATTGAGGTGCCACCAGGATGGTCCTGGAGATACCACCACCCATCGAGGTGCCACCAGGGCTGGTTCCTCCACCACAGATGGTCCTTAGAAGGTCCCACCACCCCCTGAGGTGCCACCACGATGGTCCTAGAGGTCCCACCACCCATGGGTGCTCCTCAGAAGGTGCCACCACGATGGTCCCACCACCACAGATGGTCCTTAGAAGGTTCCTCCACCCCCTGAAGTGCCACCAAGATGGTCCTAGAGGTCCCACCACCCATGGGTGCTCCCATGATGGTCCCACCACCCCAGATGGTCCTTAGAAGGTCCCACCACCCATCGAGGTGCCACCAGGATGGTCCCACCACCCATGGGTGCTCCTTAGAAGGTCCCACCACCCATCGAGATGCCACCACCCATGGGTGCTCCTCAGAAGGTGCCACCAGGATGGTCCTAGAGATGCCACCACCCATCGAGGTCCCACCAGGGCTGGTCCCACCACCCCAGATGGTCCTTAGAAGGTCCCACCACCCATGGGTGCTCCTTAGAAGGTCCCACCACCCCCTAAGGTGCCACCAGGATGGTCCCACCACCCCAGATGGTCCTTAGAAGGTCCCACCACCCATGGGTGCTCCTTAGAAGGTCCCACCACCCCCTGAGGTGCCACCAGGATGGTCCCACCACCCCAGATGGTCCTTAGAAGGTCCCACCACCCCCTGAGGTCCCACCACGATGGTCCTAGAGGTGCCACCACCCGTGGGTGCTCCTTAGAAGGTGCCACCACCCCTGGAGGTGCCACCAGGATGGTCCTAGAGGTGCCACCACCCATGGGTGCTCCTTAGAAGGTCCCACCAAGATGGTCTCACCCCCACAGATGGTCCTTAGAAGGTCCCACCACCCATGGGTGCTCCTTAGAAGGTGTCACCACCCCCCAAGGTGCCACCAGGATGGTCCTGGAGATGCCACCACCCATCGAGGTGCCACCAGGATGGTCCTTAGAAGGTCCCACCACCCCTGGAGGTCCCACCACCCATGGGTGCTCCTTAGAAGGTGCCACCACGATGGTCCTGGAGATGCCACCACCCATGGGTGCTCCCTAGAAGGTCCCACCACCCATGGGTGCTCCTTAGAAGATGCCACCAGGGCTGGTCCCACCACCCCAGATGGTCCTTAGAAGGTGCCACCACCACTGGAGGTCCTACCACGATGGTCCTGGAGGTCCCACCACCCATCAAGGTGCCACCAGGATGGTCCCACCACCCCAGATGGTCCTTAGAAGGTCCCACCACCCCTGGAGGTGCCACCACGATGGTCCTGGAGATGCCACCACCCCCTGAGGTGCCACCACAGTTGGTCCTTAGAAGGTCCCACCACCCATGGGTGCTCCTTAGAAGGTCCCACCACCCCCTGAGGTGCCACCAGGATGGTCCCACCACCCCAGATGGTCCTTAGAAGGTCCCACCACCCCCTGAGGTCCCACCACGATGGTCCTAGAGGTGCCACCACCCGTGGGTGCTCCTTAGAAGGTGCCACCACCCCTGGAGGTGCCACCAGGATGGTCCTAGAGGTGCCACCACCCATGGGTGCTCCTTAGAAGGTCCCACCAAGATGGTCTCACCCCCACAGATGGTCCTTAGAAGGTCCCACCACCCATGGGTGCTCCTTAGAAGGTGCCACCAGGGCTGGTTCCTCCACCCATGGGTGCTCCCATGATGGTCCTACCACCACAGATGGTCCTTAGAAGGTCCCACCACCCCTGAAGTGCCACCATGATGCTCCTAGAGGTGCCACCGCCCATGGGTGCTCCTCAGAAGGTGCCACCAGGATGGTCCTAGAGGTCCCACCACCCATGGGTGCTCCTTAGAAGGTCCCACCACCCCTGGAGGTGCCACCAAGATGGTCCTGGAGGTGCCACCACCCATGAAGGTGCCACCAAGATGGTACTTAGAAGGTCCCACCACCCATTGAGGTGCCACCACGATGGTCCTAGAGGTCCCACCACCCATCGGTGCTCCTTAGAAGGTGCCACCAGGATGGTCCTAGAGGTCCCACCACCCATGGGTGCTCCTTAGAAGGTCCCACCACCCCCCGAGGTGCCACCGTGATGGTCCTAGAGGTCCCACCACCCATGGGTGCTCCTCAGAAGGTGCCACCACGATGGTCCCACCACCCCAGATGGTCCTTAGAAGGTCCCTCCACCCATGAAGGTCCCACCACCCATGGGTGCTCCTCAGAAGGTGCCACCAGGATGGTCCTGGAGATGCCACCACCCCCGAGGTGCCACCAGGATGGTCCCACCACCCATGGGTGCTCCTTAGAAGGTCCCACCACCCCTGGAGGTGCCACCACGATGCTCCTAGAGGTCCCACCACCCATGGGTGCTCCTTAGAAGGTCCCACCACCCCTGGAGGTCCCACCAGGATGGTCCTAGAGGTCCCACTACCCATGGGTGCTCCTTAGAAGGTGCCACCAACATGGTCCTAGAGGTGCCACCACCCATGGGTGCTCCCTAGAGGGTCCCACCACCCCCCAAGGTGCCACCAGGATGGTCCTTAGAAGGTCCCACCACCCCTGGAGGTGCCACCACCCATGGGTGCTCCTTAGAAGGTGCCACCACGATGGTCCCACCACCCCAGATGCTCCTTAGAACGTCCCACCACCCCTGGAGGTGCCACCAGGATGGTCCTAGAGGTGCCACCACCCATGGGTGCTCCTCAGAAGGTGCCACCACCCATTGAGGTGCCACCAAGATGGTCCTAGAGATGCCACCACCCATCGAGGTGCCACCAGGGTTGGTCCCACCACCCCAGATGGTCCTTAGAAGGTCCCACCACCCCTGGAGGTACCCCAGAAGGTCTTCTCCTCCTCCCCCCCACCCTAGGGTGCCCACCATGGCCAGCAACGTGACCAACAAGACGGACCCCAGGTCCATGAACTCGCGGGTCTTCATCGGCAACCTCAACACCCTGGTGGTGAAGAAGAGCGACGTGGAGGCCATCTTCTCCAAGTACGGCAAGATCGTGGGCTGCTCCGTCCACAAGGGCTTCGCCTTCGTCCAATACGTCAACGAACGCAACGCCCGGGCGGCCGTGGCAGGAGAAGACGGACGCATGATCGCCGGGCAGGTCTTGGGTGAGTCCTCAGTGGGGGCCCGGGGACCCATAACTACGTGGGGACACCCAAAAATTGGACCTAGACATCTTCTACGGGGGGCTGGAGAAGATCAGATGGTCTTGAAGGCCATCAGAAGGTTCTTGAGATCTTCTCCAACCACGTAAGAAGGAGTGGAGGAGGTCACTATGGGCTCAGAACCTTTCAGTGGGTCCATAACTACCTGGGGCCACCTTGGGTGGGGTCCTCTAGGTCTTTCTATGGGGCCTGGAGGAGCTCAGATGGTCTTGAAGGCCATCAGGAGGTTCTTGAGATCTTCTCTAGAACCATAGGGAGTCTTGGAGTGACTGTTGGTGGGTCTAGAACCTTTCAGGGGGTCCGTAACTACCTGGAGACACCCAAAATTTGGGGGTAGAAAGCTCTTTTTGGGGGTTGGAGGAGCTCAAAATGGTCTTGAAGGTCATCAGGAGGTTCTTGAGATCTTCTCCAGCCACATAAGAAGGAGTGGAGAAGGTCCCTATGAGCTCAGAACCTTTCAGTGGGTCCATAACTACCTGGAGACACCTTAAGTTCAGCCCTAGAGATCTTCTCTGGGGGGCTGGAGGACCTCAGATGGTTTTGAAGGCCACCAGGAGGTTCTTGAGATCTTCTCTAGAACCATAGGGAGTCTTGGAGTGACTCTTGGTGGGTCTAGAACCTTTTGGGGGGTCCATAACTACGTGGAGACACCCAAAATGTGGGGCTAGAGAGGTTCTATGGGGGGCTGGAGGAGCTCAGATGGTCTTGAAGGCCATCAGGAGGTTCTTGAGATCTTCTCCAGCCCCATAAGAGACACTCTGGGACCTCTCTATGGGTTCAGAACCTCTCAGTGGGTCCATAATGATGTGGGGCTGTCTTCAGTTTGGACCTAGAGATCTTCTTTGGGGTCCTGGAGGACCTCAGATGGTTTTGAAGGCCACCAGGAGGTTCTTGAGATCTTCTCCAACCACATAAGAAGGAGTGGAGAAGGTCCCTATGGGTTCAGAACCTTTCAGTGGGTCCATAACTACCTGGGGCCACCTTGGGTGGGGTCCTCTAGGTCTTTCTATGGGTCCTGGAGGACCTCAGATGGTCTTGAAGGCCACCAAGAGGTTCTTGAGATCTTCTCCAGCCCCATAGGAGACACTTTAGGACCTCCCTATGAGCTCAGAACCCATCAGTGGGTCCATAACGCCGTGGGGCCACCTTGGGTGGGGTCCTCTAGGTCTTTCTATGGGGCCTGAAGGACCTCAGATGGTTTTCAAGGCCACCAGGAGGTTCTTGAGGTCTTCTCCTGCCCCATAAGTGCCACTTCTGCCCCATAAGTGACCTCAGAACCCATCAGTGGGTCCATAACTACGTGGGGCCGCCCCACATTTGGCCCTAGAGATCTTCTTGTGGGGCTGGAGGACCTCATGTGGGTCTTGGTGGCCACCAGGAGGTTCTTGAGGTCTTCTCCTGCCCCATAAGTGCCCCCCCTGCCCCATAAGTGCTCCCAGAACCAATCAGTGGGTCCGTAACGAGGTGGGGCCACCTTGGGTGGGGTTCTCTAG
>NW_015091901.1:0-3074 GCF_001431845.1 Calidris pugnax | reverse complement strand
CATGGCAGCTCCTGCAGCTGTGGGCAGAGATTGGGAAGAGCCCAAACTCATTCTGTTTGGGGAGTGGGAACAGAGCCCCAAACCTGTGAATGGCTCCCTCCAGCCTGGCAATGTCTCATGGCTGTTGGCCCGGTACGTTGGGCATGGGAGAGGGGCTATCCCTGCTCTGGGCTTCCCAAATTGACCACCCTCCCAGGCACCGCCCCTCAGGGGTGGACAGGACGCAAGGGATGCAGGGATGGTAACGTGGTACTTTGGTCATGGAAGAGGGCCTATCCTTGCTCTGTGATTGGCTCTCTCCAGCGTGGCAATGTCTCATGGCAGGTGGCCAGGTACTTTGGTCACGGGAGAGGGGCTATCCCTGCTCTGGGCTTCCCAAATATGACCACCCTCCCAGGCATCTCCCCTCAGGGTTTGACTGGACGCAACTAGATACAGAGATGGTGGGGACAGGGAAAAGGGAATTGAGCTGAGTCCAGAGCACTCAGGAGAAGACACCGAGCCAGGAGGAGCTCACGGAGACTTACCCGATGCTTCAGCTTTTTGCGCTAGAAAGGAGAAAGAGAAGCAATGAGTGATGAGAGGGGACAGCTTCTCACCCCATGGCAGCTCCTGCAGCAGTGGGCAGAGCTTGGGCAGAGCTCAGACTCATTTTGTTTGGGGAGTGGGAACAGAGCCCCAAACCTGTGAATGGCTCCCTCCAGCCTGGCAATGTCTCATGGCTGGTGGCCAGGTACTTTGGGCATAGGAGAGGGGCTGTCCCTTCTCTGGGCTTCCCAAATTGACCACCCTCCCAGGCACTGCCTCGCAGGGGTTGACCAGAAGCAAAGGAATGCAGGGATGGTGAGGACAAGTAAAAGGGAAAGGGGCTGAGCCCGGAGCACTCAGGAGAAGACACCGAGCCAGGAGGAGCTCACGGAGACTCACCCGGTGCTGCTGCTTTTTGCGATAGAAAGGAGAAAGAGAAGCAATGAGTGATCAGAGGGGACAGCTTCTCACCCCATGGCCGCTCCTGTTGGAGTGGGCAGAGCTCGGGCAGATCCCAATTTCCTCGTGTTTGGGGATTGGGAACTGACCCCAAAAGCCTGTGAACGGCTCCCTCCAGCCTGGTCACATTCTGTGTCTGTTGACCAGCAGGTCTGGGCATGGGAGAGGGTCCAGCCCTGCTTTAATGTCCCCAAGCTTCCCACCCACCAAGGGTGGGCCCCAGGCACATCTTCTCGGGGTTTTCCTGCACCCAGGGGATGCAGGCATGCAGAGGACAAGGTGGAGAAGCGTCAAGCACAGAGCACCAGGGAGAAGACACCGAGCCAGGAGGAGCTCATGGAGACTCACCCAATTTTCCCTCTCGATCCCCTGCAAAGGAAAAACAGCAGCAATGAGTGATCAGAGAGAACATCTTCTCATCACCCACCTGCAACCACAGGAGTGGGCAGATCCCAAACTCCTCCTTTTTTCCAGCGTGGGAAAACACTCTAAAAGCCTGTAAAATGGCTCCCTCCAGCCTGGTCAAGTCCCACAACTGGTCCCCAAGGATTCTGGTCAGGGGAGAGGGTCCACCCCTACTCTGGTGTCCCCGAAGTTGCCCACCGCCCCCCGTTATCTCCCTTTGTGGTTTCGCTGGACCAAGGGGATGGAGGGATGGAGGGGATGGGCAAGAGGGCAAGGGGCCGAACCCAGAGCACTCAGGAGAAGACACCAAGCCAAGAGGAGCTCACGGAGACTCACTCAGTGCTGCATCTCGTTGGTCTAGAGAGGAAAAACAAAAGCAATGAGTGATGAGTGGGGACAGCTTCTCAGCCCATGGCAGCTCCTGTTGGAGTGGGTAGAGCCTGGGCAGATCCCAACTTCCTTCTGTCTGGGGACTGGGAACAGACTCCCAAAGCCTGTGAATGGCTCCCTTTAACCGGTCACGTCCCATGTCTGGTGGCCATCAGGTCTGGGTAGGGGAGAGGGTCCATTCCTGATCTCGTGTCCCAAGCTGCCCACCCACCCAGGAACATCCCCTTGGGGTTTACCCACACGTAGGGGATGCAGGGATGGAGAGGACGGGCAAGGTGGGGAAGGGTTGAGCACAGAGCACCCGGGAGAGGACACCAAGCCAGGAGGAGAGGAGAAAGAGAAGCAATGAGTGATGAGAGGGGACAGCTTCTCACCCCATGGCAGCTCCTGCAGCAGTGGGCAGAGCTTGGGCAGAGCCCAAACTCATTCTGTGTGGGGAGTGGGAACAGAGCCCCAAACCTGTGAATGGATCTCTCCAGCCTGGCAATGTCTCATGGTTTGTGGCCAGGTCCTTTGGGCATGGGAGAGGAGCTATCCCTGCTCTGGGCATCCCAAATAGACCACCCTCCCAGGCACCACCACTCCTGGGGTTGACCGGACGCAAGGGATACAGATATGGTGGGGACAGGGATAAGAGAAAAGGGACTGAGCCCAGAGCACTCAGGAGAAGACACCGAGCCAGGAGGAGCTCACGGAGACTTACCCGGTGCTTCAGCTTTTTGCGCTAGAAAGGAGAAAGAGAAGCAATGAGTGATGAGAGGGGACAGCTTCTCACCCCATGGCAGCTCCTGCAGCAGTGGGCAGAGCTTGGGCAGAGCCCAAACTCATTCTGTGTGGGGAGTGGGAACAGAGCCCCAAACCTGTGAATGGCTCCCTCCAGCCTGGCAATGTCTCATGGCTGGTGGCCAGGTGCTTTGGGCATGGGAGAGGGGCGATACCTGCCATAGGGTTTCCAAATTGAAGACCCTTCCAGGCACCTCCCCCCAGGGGTGGAGAGGACGCAAGGGATGCAGGGATGGTGGCCAGGTCCTTTGGGCATAGGAGAGGGGCTATCCCTGCTCTGGGCTATCCAAATTGACCACACTCCAAGGCACCTACCTACAAAGGCTGACAGGACTCAAGGGATGCCGGGATGCTGGCCTGGTACTTGGGGCATAGGAGAGGGGCTATCCCTGCTCTGGGCTTCCCAAATTGACCACCCTCCCAGGCTCCTCCCTCAGGGTTTGACCGGACGCAAAAAATGCAGAGATGGTGGGGACAGGCAAAAGAGAAAAGGGACTGAGCCCAGAGCA
>NW_015091900.1:0-1254 GCF_001431845.1 Calidris pugnax | reverse complement strand
GAATTGGGGTGAAAATGGGAAAAAAGGGGTTTTTTGACTAATTTCCCCAGAAATCCTCATGGGGCTTTCACTTAAATGAGTTTTTTCCCCAGAAATCCTCATGGGGCTTTCACTTAAATGAGTTTTTGGGACAAGAATAGGGGTGAAAATGGGTAAAAATGGGGTTTTCTGTGTTTGGACCTGAAATTCTCAGGGTCCTTTCACTTAGAGGAGGTTTTGGGAGGAGAATTGGGATGAAAATGGGAAAAAAATGGGGGTTTTTTGGTGAATTTCTCAAAAATCTTCATGGGCCTTTGACTTGAAGGAGGAGTTGGGATGGGGATTGGGATGAAAATGGGCAAAAATGGTTTTTTTTTTGTTAATTTCCCCAAAATCTTCATGGGGCTTTGACTTGAAGGAGGTTTGGGGAGGTAATTGGGGTGAAAATGGGCAAAAATGGGGCTTTTTTTTGATGAATTTCCCTAAAATCCTCATGGGGCATTGAATTGAAAGACAATTTGGAATGAGAATTGGAGTGAAAATGGGCAAAAAGGGGGTTTTCTGCCATTTTGACCCCAAATCCTTGTGGTCCTTTGACTTATGGCGGGTTTTGGGATGAGAATTGGGATGAAAATGGGCAAAACCGGAGTTTTTCTGATGTTTGGACCTGAAATTCTCAGGGTCCTCTCACTTAGAGGAGGTTTTGGGAGGGGAACTGTGGTGAAAATGGGAAAAATGGGTTTTTTTGATGAATTTCCCAAAAATCTTCATGGGGCTTTGACTTGAAGGAGGAGTTGGGATGGGGATTGGGGTGAAAATGGGCAAAAAAAGGGGATTTTGGCTGTTTGGACCCGAAATTGACAGGGTCCTTTCATTTAGAGGAGGTTTTGGGAGGGGAATTGGGGTGAAAATGGGCAAAAATGCATTTTTTTTGTGAATTTCGCAAAAATCCTCATGGGGCTTTGACTTGAAGGAGGTTTTGGGAGGGGAATTGGGGTGAAAATGGGCAAAAATGCATTTTTTTTGTGAATTTCGCAAAAATCCTCATGGGGCTTTGACTTGAAGGAGGTTTTGGGAGGGGAATTGGGGTGAAAATGGGCAAAAATGCATTTTTTTTGTGAATTTCGCAAAAATCCTCATGGGGCTTTGACTTGAAGGAGGTTTTGGGAGGGGAATTGGGGTGAAAATGGGCAAAAATGCATTTTTTTTGTGAATTTCGCAAAAATCCTCATGGGGCTTTGACTTGAAGGAGGTTTTGGGAGGGGAATTGGGGTG
>NW_015091899.1:25440-26865 GCF_001431845.1 Calidris pugnax | reverse complement strand
AGCGCTGGTACCGGGGTCAGTCCCAGGATGGCAGTGCCAGTACGGAGGGGTCGGTGCTGGTGCCGTGGCCAGTCCCGGGATGTTAGTGCAGCACCAGGGTCGGTGCCGGTACCGAGGTCAGTCCCAGGGTGCTGACGTGGTACCGGGGGTGGGTTCTGGGATGCCAGCACTGGTACTGGGGTCAGTCCCGGGATGCTGGTACCGGTACCGGGGTTGGTCCCAGGATCCGTAGTCGGTACCAGGATCGGTGCTGGTACCGGTGCTGGGATGCTGGTGTGGTACCGGGGGTAGATGCTGGGATGCCAGCGCTGGTACCGGGGTCAGTCCCAGGATCTGGTGTCGGTACCGGGGATGGTGCCAGTGCCGGGATGCTGGTGCTGGTTCCGGGGTTAGTCCCAGGATCCGGTGTTGGTACCGGGGTTGGTGCCAGGATACCGGTGTGGTACCGGGGGTGGATGCTGGGATGCCGGTGCCGGTACCGGGGTCAGTCCTGGGATCCTTAGTCAGTACCAGGGTCGGTACCGGTACAGGGGTCGGTGCCGGGATGCCAGTGTGGGACCGGGGGTGGATGCCGGGATGCCGGTGCCAGTACCGGGGTCAGACCCAGGATCCGGTGTTGGTACCAGGGTTGGTACCAGTACCGGGGTCAGTGCCAGGATGCCAATGCCGGTACCAGGGGTGGATGCTGGGATGCCAGTGCCGGTACCGGGGTTGGTCCCAGGATCCGTAGTTGGTACCAGGATCGGTGCTGGTACCGGTGCTGGGATGCTGGTGTGGTACCGGGGGTAGATGCTGGGATGCCAGTTCCGGTACCAGGGTCAGACCCAGGATCCGGTGTCGGTACCAGGGTGGTACCAGTACCGGGGTCGGTGCCAGGATGCCGTTGTGGTACCGGGGGTGGATGCTGGGATGCCAGTGCCGGTACCGGGATCAGTCCTGGGATGCTGGTGCCGGTACCGGGGTTAGTCCCAGGATCTGGTGTCGGTACCAGGGTCGGTGCCGGTACTGGGGTCGGTGCTGGGATGCCAATGTGGTACCGGGGGTGGATGCTGGGATGCTGATGCCGATACCGGGGTCAGTGCTGGGATGCTGGTGCCGGTACCGGGGTCAGTCCCAGGATCCCGTGTTGGTACCACGGTCGGTGCCGGTACCAGGATCAGTTCCGGGATGCTGGTGCCGGTTCCGGTACCGGGGTTAGTCCCAGGATCCGGTGTCGGTACCAGGGTCGGTACCAGTACCGGGGTTAGTCCCAGGATGCGGTGTCGGTACCAGGGTCAGTGCCGGTACCGGGGTCAGTCCCGGGATGCCAGTGCCGGTACCGGGGATGGATGCCGGGATGCCAGCGCTGGTACCGGGGTCAATCCCGGGATACCGAATCCCTATCCGGGGTATCGGGGCGGTACCGGGGGTGGGTCCGGGGGTCCG
>NW_015091899.1:17118-21355 GCF_001431845.1 Calidris pugnax | reverse complement strand
GGTGCACCCACCCATGTGGGGACAGCACCCTGGGGTGGAGACCCCCCCCCGTCCACCCGCTGTGGGGGGGCACAGGGTGGGCACAGAGAGGGGCACAGGGGTGGTGCTTGCACCCCCCAGGATGGTGCCCATAACTTACTGGGATGGTGCCTGGCATCCTACTGGGATGGTGCCCACCAACCTGCCAGCAAGGTGCCCGCTACCCTGCTGGATGGTACCTGTGACCTTACTAGGGTGGTGGCCATGACCCATGGGGATGGGTCCCACCATTCTGCTCATATGGGTCCCACCACCCTACTGGGATGGTGGCCATGACCCACCAGGATGGTGCCCGTGACCCACCAGACTGGGATGGTGATCATGACCCACTGGGTGTGTCCCACCACCTGCTGGGATGGTGCCCACGACCCACCAAGAAGGTGCCCATGACCCACCAGGATGGTGCCCATGACCCGCTGGGGATGATGGCCATGACACTCCAGGATGGCCATGACACTCCAGGATGGGTCCCACCACCCTGCTGGGACAGTGCCCGTGACCCACCAGGCTTGTGGCCATGACCCATTGGGAGAGACCCATCACCTGCTGGGACAATGCCCATGACCCACAAGACCGAAGTGGTGGCTGTGATCCACCGGGAGGGTCCTACCACCTGCTGGGATGGTGGCCATGACCCACCAGGATGGTGCCCATGACATTCCAGGATGGGTCCCACCACCCTGCTGGGACCACACCAGGGTTGTGGCCATGACCCACTGGGAGAGTCCCACCACTTGCTGGGACGGTGCCCATGACCCACCAGGATGGGGCCCACCACCCTGGTGGGACAATGCCCATGACCCACAAGACCAAAGTGGTAGCTGTGATCCACTGGCAGGGTCCTACCACCTGCTGGGATGGTGGCCATGACCCACCAGGATGGGGCCCACCACCCTGATGGGACGATGCCCATGACCCACAAGACTGAAGTGGTGGCCATGACTCACCGGATGGGTCCCACAACCCTGCTGAGATGGTGCCAACGACCCACCAGGATGAGTCCCACCACCCTGCTGAGATGGTGGGCGCTCCGGGGGGGTTCCTGTCAGCGTGGCGGGGTGACCCCACACCCATGTGTCACCCGTGTCCCCACAGAGGTGCTGCTGAAGGTGCAGGTGTACGAGAGTGGGACGCTGGCCCCGCTGGCCCAGGCCACCCTGGAGGTCTTTGGCAACCGCAGCTCGCTGGCAACTGGCACCACCGACCACGAGGGCACCGGGGTCCTGCCCGTCCCCTACCGCCTGGGCACCTGGGTCCTCGTCACCGCTGCCCGCCGCGGCCACGTCACCGCCTCCGTCCCCTGGCGCGTCACCAAGCTGCCACGTGAGTGACCGGGACCCCCAGCCCTCATGGGGGAACCCCAACCCCTTCATAGGGGGGGCTCTGAACCCTTATGGGGGGCCCCAACCCCTTACTGGGGTCTCTGAGGCTTTATGGAGGACCCCAACCCCTTACTAGAGGGGGCTTTGAACCCTTATGGGGTGCCCCAACCTCTTACTGGGGACTCCAGTCCCTTACTGGCGGGGCTCCAAGCTCTTGGACCCCATCCAAGCTCTTATGGTGGGCCACCAACCCCTTACTGGGGGCTCTGAGACTTTATGGGGGCCCCCAACCCCTTACTGGGGGGCTCCGAACCCTTATGGGGGACCTTCACCGCTGCCCGCCGCGGCCACGTCACCGCCTCCGTCCCCTGGCGCGTCACCAAGCTGCCACGTGAGTGACCGGGACCCCCAGCCCTCATGGGGGAACCCCAACCCCTTCATAGGGGGGGCTCTGAACCCTTATGGGGGGCCCCAACCCCTTACTGGGGGCTCTGAGGCTTTATGGAGGACCCCAACCCCTTACTAGAGGGGGCTCTGACCCCTTATGGGGGGCCCCAACCTCTTACTGGGGACCCCAGTCCCTTACTGGTGGGGCTCCAAGCTCTTATGGTGGCCCCCAACCCCTTACTGGGGGCTCTGAGACTTTATGGGGGACCCCAACCCCTTACTAGAGGGGGCTCTGACCCCTTATGGGGGGCCCCAACCCCTTACTGGGAACCCCAGTCCCTTACTGGTGGGGCTCTAAACTCTTATGGTGGGCCCCCAACCCCTTACTGGGGGGCTCTGAACCCTTATGGTGGACCCCCAACCCCTTACTGGGGGGCTCCAAACCCTTATGGGGGGCCCCAACCCCTTACTGGGAACCCCAGTCCCTTACTGGCGGGGCTCTAAGCTCTTATGGGGGAACCCCAACCCCTTACTGGGGGAGCTCCGAACCCTTATGGGAGGCCCCGAACCCTTATGGGGGGCCCCAACCCCTTACTGGGGGCTCTGAGGCTTTATGGAGGACCCCAACCCCTTACTAGAGGGGGCTCTGACCCCTTATGGGGGGCCCCAACCCCTTACTGGGGGCTCTGAGGCTTTATGGAGGACCCCAACCCCTTACTAGAGGGGGCTCTGACCCCTTATGGGGGGCCCCAACCTCTTACTGGGGACCCCAGTCCCTTACTGGTGGGGCTCCAAGCTCTTATGGTGGCCCCCAACCCCTTACTGGGGGCTCTGAGACTTTATGGGGGACCCCAACCCCTTACTAGAGGGGGCTCTGACCCCTTATGGGGGACCCCAACCCCTTAGTGGGGGGCTCTGACCCCTTATGGGGGACCCTAATTCATTTTGGGGGGGCTCTGAGCCCTTATGGGGGGCCCCAACCCCTTACTGGGAAGCTCAGAGACCTTATAGGGCACCCCAATCCCTTACTGGTGGGGCTCTAAGCTCTTGTGGGGGGACCCAACCCCTTACTGGGGGGCTCTGAGCCCTGATGTGGGGCCCTGAGTTTTCAGTGTGGGAGCTGGTTCCTTATGGGGGACCCTGATCTCTTACAGGGGCCCTGACCCCTTACTGGGGGAACTGGTCTCTTACTGGGGGCCTCAATCCCTTATGGGGGGCCCTAAACCCTTAGTGGGGTCCCTCATGGAGGGGCCCTAAACCCTTAGTGGGGTCCCTCATTCCTCCCTTGCTGGAGGGAGGGGACCCTTATGGGGGGCCCCAACCCCTTACTGGGGACCCCAGTCCCTTACTGGGGACCCCAACCCCTTAGTGGGGGGCTCTGAGCCCTTATGGGGGACCCTATTTCCTTCTGGGGGGGCTCTGAGCCCTGATGGGGGGCCCTGAGTTTTCGGTGTGGGAGCTGGTTCCTTATGGGGGACCCTGATCTCTTACAGGGCCCCTGACCCCTTACTGGGGGAACTGGTGTCTTACTGGGGGCCTCAATCCCTTATGGGGGGCCCTAAACCCTTAGTGGGGTCCCTCATGGAAGGGGTCTCCAGTCTCTTACTGGAAGTCCTTGATCCCTTACTGGGGGCTTCTGGGGGTCCTTTCCTGGAGACCCCAGTCCCTCACTGGGTACCCCCAGTCCCTTCCTCCCCCAAAGGGCTTTTGGGGAGGGGGTCCCTTACAGAGGGTTGTTTGGGGGGGTCTGGCTCCTTTGGGGGGGGGGCCCCAACCCCTTACTGGGGGCTCTGAGGCTTTATGGAGGACCCCAACCCCTTACTAGAGGGGGCTCTGACCCCTTATGGGGGGCCCCAACCTCTTACTGGGGACCCCAGTCCCTTACTGGTGGGGCTCCAAGCTCTTATGGTGGCCCCCAACCCCTTACTGGGGGCTCTGAGACTTTATGGGGGACCCCAACCCCTTACTAGAGGGGGCTCTGACCCCTTATGGGGGACCCCAACCCCTTAGTGGGGGGCTCTGACCCCTTATGGGGGACCCTAATTCATTTTGGGGGGGCTCTGAGCCCTTATGGGGGGCCCCAACCCCTTACTGGGAAGCTCAGAGACCTTATAGGGCACCCCAATCCCTTACTGGTGGGGCTCTAAGCTCTTGTGGGGGGACCCAACCCCTTACTGGGGGGCTCTGAGCCCTGATGTGGGGCCCTGAGTTTTCAGTGTGGGAGCTGGTTCCTTATGGGGGACCCTGATCTCTTACAGGGGCCCTGACCCCTTACTGGGGGAACTGGTCTCTTACTGGGGGCCTCAATCCCTTATGGGGGGCCCTAAACCCTTAGTGGGGTCCCTCATTCCTCCCTTGCTGGAGGGAGGGGTCTCCAGTCTCTTACTGGAAGTCCTTGATCCCTTACTGGGGGCTTCTGGGGCCCTACAGGGGGTCCTTTCCTGGAGACCCCAGTCCCTTACTGGTACCCCCAGTCCCTTCCTCCCCCA
>NW_015091899.1:14433-15473 GCF_001431845.1 Calidris pugnax | reverse complement strand
GGTTGGTGGGGACCTGCCTCCTGCCCACCCCGGCTGGTGTCCCAGGGCCACCGTGGGGGGTCCTCTGTGACATCGCTGTGGAGCTGGAAAGGGGTTTGCGCCATGCGGTGCTGGCTCCTGCTGCTGGCCCTGCTGCTGGGGGCTGCCCTCTCACCCCACCAGAGGTAATGGCATTTCCTTCCTCTTCCTCCTCCTCCTCCTCCCTGCCCCCCTCCCCATCTTGGGGGGGCTGGTGGGGGTATTTTTAGGGTGCCCCCCCTCCATTACTCCCCCCCCTTGCAGTCTACGCCTCCATCAGCCTCTACCTGCTCCCCGAGCGCCCCGCCACCCTCATCCTCTACGAGGACCTGGTCCAAATCCTCCTGGGATCCCCAGGTGAGTGATGGATGGGGGGGATGGGGTGACACCACCACCCTCAGGTGCTGCCACCCACCTTGTTGTCGTCGTGTGTGTGTCCCCCACCCCTCTCCTTTCCCCAGGTGCCCGGGGGCAGCCGTGGGCACAGTTCCCCCGGCGGGCAGCCCGCCTGCCCCGCAGCTCCACGTACAGCCAGCTCGCCGCGTCCCTCACCGCCGCCACCGGGCCCAGCCTGGCACGGGCCTTCCCCGCCTTCCTGGGGGCCGAGCAGGACGGCAGCGGTAAGTGGGGGGACAAGACGGGGCCCCCACCCCCGAGGTCCCCCCCGTACCGACGTCCCCGTCACTTGTCCCCGCAGCCAATGCCACCTGGCTGGAGCTGGCCCCCGTGGCGGCTCTCAGCGTCCACCTCTTCACCGGCAACGGGACGGAGGTGCCGCTGGCCGGCCCCATCCATCTCTCCGTCCCTTTGGCTCCCGACGCCGGGCCCGTGGTGGCCACCAGCGTGCCAGCCTGGAGGTTTGACCCCAAGAGCGGTGAGAGTTGGTTGGAGGGGACGGGGGGACGGGGGACAGGGGTGGCACGGCTCCTGCCAGGGATGGCGGCGGTAGGGGTGATGAGTTTGGGGGGGTCTCAGCCCGCTGCTGGGGGCCTGGGGGGGACGGGATGGATGTGTGTCCCTGC
>NW_015091899.1:11869-13198 GCF_001431845.1 Calidris pugnax | reverse complement strand
GGTGCAGGGATAGGGTAAGTGGGGATGGGGGTGCAGGAGTGGGGGGTGCACGAGGACAGGGGATACAGGGAAAGGGGGTGCAGGAAGGGGGGTGCAGGAAGGGGGGTGCACCGTGCCCCCATCCGACCCCACTGTGTCCCCCCCCCAGGGCTGGTGGCGATGGCGGCGGGCGTGACGGACATCACCACCTACCACACCATCTTCCTGCTCACCATCCTGGGCGCCCTGGCCCTGCTCGTCCTCATCCTCCTCTGCCTCCTCATCTACTACTGCAGGTCAGCACCCCCCCTGCCCCCCACCCCCGGGGTCCCCACTGTGGCCTGGGGGGGGGGAACAGTCCCCCCCTGGTACCCTTGGGCATCCTACAGCTGGGTATGGGGGGGGCAGCACTCGCCTGGCACCCTATAGCTGGATATGGGGGGGACACTGCCTGCCTGGGACCCCTGGATGCCCTATAGCTGGCTTCTGGGTGGGGGGCACACCACCCCCTGGCACCCTATAGCTGACTTTGGGGTGGGGGCACCATCTTGGGGCACCCCTGGGCATCCTATAGCTGGCTTCTGGGTGGGGGGCACCTCACCCTGGCATCTCTGCCTGCCCTGTAGCTGGCGTTAGGGGGGGACCCCCACCCCCAGGAGCCCTAGAGCTGGCTTTTTTGGGGGGAGCACCACGCCCTGGCAACCTATAGCTGGCTTTGGGGTGGGGACACCACCCTGGGGGCACCCCTGGGCATCCTATAGCTGCCTTCTGTGTGGGGGGCACCTCACCCTGGCACTTCTGCCTGCCTTGTAGCTGGTGTTAGGTGGGACCCCCACCCCCAGAAGTCCTATAGCTGGCTTTTTTTTGGGGGTACCACCCCCTGGCACCCCTGGGCATCCTATAGCTGGGTTCTGGGTGGGGGGCACCTCACCCTGGCATCTCTGCCTGCCCTGTAGCCGGTGTTAGGTGGGACCCCCACCCCCAGGAGCCCTAGAGCTGGCTTTTTTTTGGGGGGGCCCCCTGCCCCCCCAGCTGCCCTATGGCTGCCTGCAGCCCCCTCCTTAGGCACCCAACAGCGAGGGAGGGGGGTGGGGTGACCCCCACCGTGCCCCCCCACCTCGGGGTGACCCCCCCCCACCGTCTCCCCGCAGGCGGCGGTGCCTGAAGCCTCGGGCCCAGCACCGAAAGCTGCCGCTGCCGGGGCCTCTGGAGGCCGCGAGGCGGGACCAGGCCACGTCGGTGTCCCAGCTGGACCTCCTCTGCGGGGGCAGCCACCTGGAGACGGCCTCCTCGGGGGGGGACACCGACCTGCCCACCCCCGGTTTACCTAACCCCTCCACCCGGGACCTC
>NW_015091899.1:9880-11381 GCF_001431845.1 Calidris pugnax | reverse complement strand
AGCAGCGCCAGCGAAGCCCCCCGGGACTCCCTGACCAGCCCCGAGGAGGAGGCGTTGGCCGAGGGGGGCGAGGGGGGGGACGATGGGGGCGACCGGAAAAGCCCCTGGCAGAAGCGGGAGGAGCGGCCGCTGATGGTCTTCAACGTCAAGTGAGTGGTGGTGGGGGGTCTCCTCTGGTCCTGGGGGTGTCGGGGGAGTTGGGGTGACCCACAAGGGTGTAGGGGTGGTGGGACGGTGGGTGCCCCTCCGTGCCGTCTCCATCCCTTCCCACCACCACACCAGGCTGTCCTACCACTGTCCCACCCCACCACTGTCAGCTGAACCCACCACCGTCAGGTGAACCCACCACCATCCTTTTGCCACTGTCCTGTCCCATCCAGCCACCATCCCATCCCACCACTGTCATCCCATCCCACCATTGTCATCCCACCCAGCCTCCATCCCATCCCACCATTGTCATCCCATCCCACCACCATCCCATCCCACTGCACCATCTCATCCAGCAAGCATCCCATCCCACCACTGTCATCTCATCCAGCCACCATCCCATCCCACCATTGTCATCCCATCCCACCATTGTCATCCTACCACCATCCCACCCAGCCACCATTCCATCCCACCATTGCCGTGCCACCACCATTGTCATCCAGCCACCACCGTCAGGTGAACCCACCACCATCCTTTTGCCACTGTCCTGTCCCATCCAGCCACCATCCCATCCCACCACTGTCATCCCATCCCACCATTGTCATCCCACCCAGCCTCCATCCCATCCCACCATTGTCATCCCATCCCACCACCATCCCATCCCACTGCACCATCTCATCCAGCAAGCATCCCATCCCACCACTGTCATCTCATCCAGCCACCATCCCATCCCACCATTGTCATCCCATCCCATCCCACCGCTCATCCCAGTCCACCACACCATCGTGTCACTGTTGTGTCTTGCCCCCCCCCCACCCCACCCCACCATTGTCATCCTGCCACCATCCCATCTCACTGTTGTCATCCCATCCCATCCAGCCACCATCCCATCCCACCACTGTCATCCCATCCCACCATTGTCATCCCATCCCACCACCATCCCATCCCGCTGCACCATCTCATCCAGCCACCATCCCATCCCACCACCATCCCATCAGCTCATCCCACCGCTCATCCCAGTCCACCACACCATCGTGTCACTGTTGTGTCTTGTCACTGGCCTAGCTCAGCCCAGCACCACCCATCCTGTCCCATCATCACCATCACCCCACCACAATCCCATCCCACCACAATCCCATCCAGCCACCATCTCATCCCACCACCGCTGTCCACCCCATCCCACCATCATCCCATCCAGCCACTAGCCCATCTCACCACTGTCCCCCTGTCCTGCCCTTGTCCTCTCCCACCCCTGTCCCATCCTGCCACCATTCCATCCCCTCTCACCCCACCCTGCCCTGTCCCTTGTCCCCGTGCCCCCCCCCATCACCCATCCACCTCCAGTCCCGAGCTG
>NW_015091899.1:7294-8851 GCF_001431845.1 Calidris pugnax | reverse complement strand
GCCAGTCGGCCGGGACCTCCCCAGTTTGCCAGGACTGCTGGTAAATGATGGAGAGTGGCTCCGCAAGCACTTCTGCCAGTTCCCTCAGCACCCTCGGGTGGATCTCATCTGGTCCCATAGACTTGTTTGCATCTAGGTGTTGGAGCAGGTCCCTCACCATCTCCCTTTGAATTGCAGGGGCTTCACTCTGCTCCCTGCCTGCTAGTTCAGGGGTCTGGATATTTAGGGAACCCCCTGTCCTACTACTGAAGACTGAGGCAAAGAAGGCATTTAGGACTTCAGCCTTCTCCTCATCTTTGGTCACTATGTTACCTCCCTTATCCAGTAGAGGATGGAGGTTCTCCCAGGACCTCTTCTTGCTATTAATATATTTATAGAAATTCTTTTTATTGTTTTTAACATCCAACTAGAACTCAACTTTGAGTTGAGTTCTAGTTGGGCTTTGGCCTTCCTAATCTTTTCCCTACATAACTTTGCTATACCCTTGTAATCTTCCTGCGTGGCCTGCCCCTTTTTCCAAAGGTCATAAATTCTCCTTTTTTCTCTAAGCTGTGACCCTATCTCTTTGCTCAGCCAGGCCGGCCTTTTCCCCCGACAGCTCGCTTTACAGCGCGTAGGGATGGCCTGCGCCTGGGCTTTTAAGACTTCCTCCTTGAAAAACACCCAGCCTTCCTGAACACCTTTGCCCTTCAGGGATTCCTCCCATGGGACTTTTCCAACCAGTGATCTGAAAAGGCTGAAGTCCGCCTGCCGGAAGTCCAAGGTTGAGGTTTTGCTAGCCCCCTTCCTTACCTCTCTAATAATTGAAAACTTGACCATTTCATGGTCGTTAAGCCCAAGACGGCCTCCGACCACCACATCTCCCACTAGTCCCTCTCTATTTGTGAGCAGCAGGTCTAGTGAGGCACCTCCCCTGGTTGGCTCACCTACCAGTTGTGTCAGGAAGTTATCTCCCATACACTCAAGGAACCTCCTAGCCTGCCTGCTCTCTGCTGTGTTGTATTCCCAACAAGGGGACATTGCTCCTCATCCCTCCCAGGGCACAGGGGACATCTGATTTTTCCCAACCAGAGGGACAGGGCACATCTCCCCTCCTCCTTCCAGGAACAAGGGGACACTTCTCATTGTCCCTCCTGGGGGACAGGGACATAGGTCCTCATCCCACCAAGGACAGGGATTATCTGCCCCCACACTGACCAGGGGGACAGGGGACATCTCATCCTTCATGGAGCAGGGGGCAGGGGCACATATGGCATGGACCCTCCTGGGAGACAGGGGACATCTGCCCAGTCCCTCCCAGGGGACACCTGCCCCATCCCGTGGGGCTGGCCCATGGGCAGGAGGTGGCAGTGCCCAGCTCAATGTCCCCACGTCACCAGCCCCTTTGCCTCAGCAACTTGGGGTCCCTCAATCCACGTCCCCCTCAACAAGGTCACCCTGGTGACCCCCCTCCCCTGGGTGCACCCCCGTGACCCCCCTCCCCACCGGGGACCCCAGCACGTCCCTGTCCCCCCACCGGGACCCCCCGCCTACGTCCTCCAGCGGGCAGCACCCCCC
>NW_015091899.1:4754-6168 GCF_001431845.1 Calidris pugnax | reverse complement strand
GTCCCCCCCCCGGGCCAGCGCCGGGGTCTTCTCCAGCCAGGGCCGGCGCTGCCCCCCCTCCTGCAGGCAGCTGCCCCCCTCCGGGTCACACGTGTAGCCCTGGGGACAGCAGTGCACGTGGTCGGGACAGCAGACGGCCTGGGGGGGACAAGGAGGGAATGAGACGAGTGGCCCCCACCCTGGGACCCCCATCTCCACCTCTGGGGACCCCCAGGGGACAGACATTGTCTTCTCCTCCCATCCCCTGTCCCCCCTCCCAGCCTGGCTCCATCCCTCCTCTGGGGGGGCTGCATGGAGACACTCCGCCACCATCCTTATTCCCCTACCCCCAGGACACATGAAGGTCCCTCAGCTCCTCAGTGGCCTTATCTCCCTCCACCACGTCCCACCACTGCAGCCCCAAACTGGTCCCAGTTAGCAAACTGGGGGCCCAGCAAAGTGTCCTGGTGTCACTCCCCCATCCCCTGTCCCCCCTCCCAGCCTGGCTCCATCCCTCCTTTGGGGACAAATCTGGGGACTCTCCACCACCCATGTCCCCCCCCCAGCAGGACACATGAAGGTCTCTCAGCTCCCCAGTGGCCTCGTCTCCCTCCACCACCTCCCACCACTGCAGCCCCAAACTGGTCCCAGTTAGCAGAGGGGACTGGAGAGAGGACCAGCAAAGTCGCTGAGTGTCACCCCCCCAACCCTATGACATGTGGGGGGTGGGAGCCCTGGGCTGGTGGCCTCCTGGGGGACAGGGGACATTGGTCCTCATCCCTCCCAGGGCACAGGGGACATCTGACCTTGTCCCAACCAGGGGGACAGGGCACATCTGCCCTCATCCTCACCATGGGGACAGGGGACATCTCTCATTGTCCCTGCGGGTGGACAAGGACAGAGGTCCTCATCTCACCAAGGAGGACAGGGATCATCTGCCCCCACCCTGACCAGGGGGACAGGGGACATCTCATCCTTCATGGAGCAAGGGGACATATGGCATTGGCCATTCTAGGAGACAGGGGACATCTGCCCCATCCCACCCAGGGGACATCTGCCCCATCCCTCCCAGGGCACAGAGGACACCTGCCCCATCCCGTGGGGCTGGCCCATGCCAGGAGGTGGGAGTGCCTGGGTTAATGTCCCCACGTCCCCAGCCCCTTTGCCTCAACCACTTGAGGTCCCTCAACCCACGTCCCCCTCAACAAGGACACCCTGGTGCCCCCCTCCCCTGGATGCACCGCCGTGACCCCCCACCCCACTGGGCCCCCAGCCTGTCCCTGTCCCCACACGGGGACCCCCTGCCTACGTCCTCCAGCGGGCAGCACCCCCAGGCCCCCGAGCTCAGCCGGCAGCACGTGTTCCCGTCGGGACAGCTGTTCTCCTCGTCACACCGCACGTCACCAGCTGGGGACAAGGGGACACTCAGAGCTGG
>NW_015091899.1:2919-3548 GCF_001431845.1 Calidris pugnax | reverse complement strand
CCGGCATGGGGTGCCCAGCTCAGGGAACCCAACACGGGGTGCTGGGGACAGGGTGCCTGGTGTGAGGTGCCCCCCATGGGCTGTCAGGACAGGGTGGCTGCTATGGGACCGCTGGCACGGGACTCCTGGCACGGGGTGCTCAGAACAGGGTGCCCGGGACAGGGTGCCCGGGATGGGCCAGCTGGCACGGGGTGGGCAGGACGAGGTGGGCAGCGTGGGGGGGTTGGGACACAGTGCCTGGAGACGGGGTGCCCGTCATGGTGTGCCCGTCACGGGGCCATCACTCACGTTCTGGAGGGGACAGCAGCCGTACTGTGACGGGGACAGCTGGCAGCAGGTCGCGCCGTCGGGACACGCCGAGCGGCCATCGGGGCACAGCACCTGGCGCAGCGCCACTGTGGGACGGGACACACACACACACACACACAATGTCATCCTCTCTCCTTGTCACCCACCTCCCCGTCCCCCTCCCGTGGGGCAGCGAGGGTCATAGAATCATAGAGGTTGGAAGAGACCCTTGGGATCATCGAGTCCAACCATCTCCCCTACTCTACAAAGTCCTCCCCTACACCATGTCCCTCAGCACTGCATCTAAATGTCCCTTAAACACAGCCAGGGATGGGGACTCC
>NW_015091899.1:1146-1387 GCF_001431845.1 Calidris pugnax | reverse complement strand
AGCGAGGGGGGGGTGGGGGGGTGTTACCCATGGGTGGGGGCACCCCCTCATCCCCCCCCCAAACCCTGGGGACTCACCGGGGTGGGAGGACAGGGCTGTCCCTCGGGACACGGCAACCAAGCGCCGGCTCCGGCCAGTGCCAGCCACAGCAGCAGGACAGTCCTCATGGCGCTGGGGACACCTGTGTGTGTCATAGAATCATCATAGAATGGGCCAGGCCGGAAGGGACCTCCAAAGGCCA